>NW_019154157.1:6632814-6903478 GCF_002288905.1 Enhydra lutris kenyoni
ATCTCTGTACAGCTGTCCAGTCACACTGGCCACCTTTTGCACTTTTGTTCTTATCCCCACCCAGCAGCCCCAGATTTCTACTGGGCAGGCTCTGGGCCGCTGCTGACAAGCCATCTAAATGCTGAGATTTAAAAATCTCAATTTATGACATTTTAGGGAGTGGGAAGAAATACAGGGCCATCTTGGGCTGATTTTCTATTATGGATGACCCACTGTAAGAATAACTCACTGCATGTTATTTCCATATGGGGGCTGTTTGAGTGACATTTTTATGAAGTTGTGTGGCAAGTCATGCTGGGGCTGAGAACAGACCCGTTAGGGGAGTGACCTGGCCCACTGCCTCTCTGCAAATGCCTTCCCTTCTTGGGGGCTCTCCAGGTAGGACAGTCAGAGAGCAGAAGGAACAGGGCAGCCAGACTCCCCTCAGGAAGGGTTATTGGGTTGTGCTCCCCAGTCCTCATAGCCAGTGTGACAATGAGGATCCTTGGGGGGACAGAGGACACCTCACATCTTTTGGTTCCAAGTCACCATCCATCCCCAAGGATGACCTCTCCTGGGTGTCTTGTCAGACCTCCAAGACACAGGGTGGAGAGCGTTAGGGAGATAAAGTCTCTGGTGATTTCCATCTATTTCCAGACCTGGCATGGTGCTGACAGACAGGTCAAATGACTTACTAAGGGTCTCACAGGTTCTAACTCACAGACTGGGATATGAATCCCACTCAGAGTCATTATGCTGCATTCCTTCTAGAACAATAGTGCCCTGGACAGATGCTTTATAGGGGAAATGCTGTGATGTGTCTGCATAGTGTCTGTTCTCCCTTCTTTTGATAGTGTCACCCTATCCTCCTGGGGGGGGGAATATATATATTATATAGATAGATAGATATAATATATATAATATATATATAATATATATATCTCCACCCCCCAAATGTCCATGTGATTCTGATGGAATTGACTGCCTCCTGCCCCCCCACACACAACTGTGAAGTTTCAAGAAGAGCATGTAACTCCACCTAGCCTATCAGAGCAAGCACTACATCCTGTCGGCCAGAGGGCTTCGCTGTGGGACGGTAGCATGGCTGATATCAGGGGTTTCACTGGGACTACAGAAACAAAGTTCATTCTCTGGGATACAGGATGTGAGGCTGGAGTGTCTGTTTGATGGCCCTCTTCCTAGCAAGAATGAAAATACTGCCTAGAATAGAAGGTGACATCAAAGGTGCTAAGGCAAGAAACATATTTGCAATGATATGGTTGGAGCACCTAGATCCAGCCAAGCCTGAAGGCAGATTTTGCCTCAGAACTTTTCAGATATTTTGGCCAATAAGTTCCCTTTCCTCTACTTGAGCAAATTAGAGCTGTATGGCCGGGAGGCAGATGCAGAATGAGTAAACAAGTTAGAGGGGAGAGTACATGTACCAAACACTTTAAACCACAGGTGACAGTGTTCATTGATCCTATCCTGCCAAGGATGTTGGATCAACATAGCGCCATCTAAAACCCTATGGTAGAATCACAATCATTCATTCTTTATCTATTCTGTGTACGGATCCCTCCCCATAGGAGGATAAATATTGCCCCTTCCTGATTGTTCAATGGGAAAAAGAGGAGGGAATGAGAGTTCTCCCACATTGACTCAATGAGGCACTGTGGGGGCCCACTCATTGCTCATTATCACTGTGGCCCACAGAAGCCCTGCATGGCAGGGATCAGCCCACGTAGTGTTACAAAAGAGGAAAATGTAACCCAGGGCAGGGGAAGGGTCTTGCCCAGGGTCAGAGGCAAGTCAATGGAACTCTGAGCCTGTGCTCTTCCTGGGCCCCCACATAGCCCACTCTGCACACAAGTCTTTCCCTCCTGCTGAGTTCATCTCTCGGCATTCTCTCACAACATCCCCCTCCTTTCATTCCCCAGGAGGGCAATTGAGATTCCCATCACATAGACATCAACTACAACCCGGTGAATAGCATTACTTTCCTATGCAAAGCCATCTGCCTGCTTTAAATACCTGGTGAAAATGTTTGCTTTGGACTTATTAAGCTACTCAATGAGTGGGCCAGACATACGGAAGGAGGCAGGGAGAGGGAAAATGCTGGTATTACAGCTGAGCGATTAGAACCCTGATTTCAGGATCTGGTTGAACAACATGAGGGATTTAAGGATCCCGTATCCCAAATGCCACGGGGAAGCCTTCTAAGAAATGGTGTCACTGGCGGGCTAATCTCAACACATTCCAGGCCTTGACATCCCATCAGGGCACTCGAAAGAATTAACCTTCAGTAGGAAGGCCTTCCCTGAAGGGAATTACTAGCATCTCAAACTATAGAAGGCCCTGATATTGAACAAATTCATTAAGTGCAAACATATTAAAAATGTCAGGCCAGGTCCACCAATGGTCTATCTAGCTCAGGAGCCTGATGACGGTGGCCCCAGGGGGAAATTTCCTAAGACCATCTGGTGGTTACTCTCTGTGTCCTTGATCAAACCATTTGAGCATCTATTAAACATTCCATCATTTTCCTTACATTGTGCTAGAGGATCATTATTTATTGATACACCAGAATGCTTTCTGAGTATTTACTGTTTCCATCTTCTTCCGAGTAAAAATAATCATTATCAGTAGCGGGATAATCGTAACCACTTTCTGAATGCTTACCGCGAATATGTTAATTGCAACATGTAACAACTCTGTGAAGCAGGTACTTCCATCACCATTTTATCAATGAGGAAATTGAGGCTCAGAGAGGTTAGTGAACTTGTCAAGATCACACATCTTCTAAGTGGTGAATGGGGCCAGGACCTGAACTGAATTTCAAAGCTACAGCTTTTTCTTATAAGCCCTGTGGCATGAGCTTCCCACCTGCTGAGTTAAACAGACCTCCTTTTACTCGTTTTCAGTCTATTTCTTTGTGGGTTTAAGAGTCCTTCCTCGGTGACAGACAATAACTAAATTTGCTGTAGTGAGCATTTCATGATGCACATAATTGTCAAATTGCTAGGTTATACAGCTGAAACTAACATACAATACCCCTAATGTATATACTAACACAATATACTAATATTGTGTGTCAACCACACTTCAATAAAAATGAAATTTAAAAAAGAGTCTTTCTTAATAGGATCTCAGGACTGCCCAGGTATTATGTGACTGGAACAGACCTCAAGAATTTCCTTCCTGACTTCACCTGTGATGGCAGTGGATTTGGAGTACACCGATGTTCTCCAAAGAGAGAAAGAAAAATAAAAAAACCTTGGAAAAGCAAGGTAAAATACACATAAAACACCTTCCCTGCTCCCATCCTATCATACCCTCATTTTTTATCATATTTCCAACACCCCGTTGTTCCAGCACCCCACGGCTCCCCTAAATGTCAGAGTGCCTCCGGTCTGTCTTCTCGCTAGATAGTGGGTGCCCAGAGGCCCCCCGGGGGCTTGCTCCCCTCTGGGTCCCCACGTGGTAGGGGCTCCACGCACATGCCCTGAGGGACAGGGGAAGAGGTCAGCTCAGCACATCACAAATCTGTCCCAGTCTGCGGGGCTGCCTCAGCCTATAGCCCAAGCTGCCTGCTGCCCACGCTGCCTGAGCCATCCCTGAACACCCCCTCAGGAAGTCACCCCTGCCTGGCCATCCCCGGCTCCTCCTGAGCTGGCGTCCGGACAGCCAGCTCCCCAGTAAGGACAAGGGGCGGGCCATGCAGGCAGGACCCTCCCCTGCAGGAGGAAATGACCCGGCTAGGGAGAATGACCACAAACTCATTCAGCAAATCTCCAGGGGCTGAATCCCGAGTCCAGGCTTGAGCCCCTAGTGGAGGGGTGGGGAGGAGGGAACTTCCTGCCACCAGAACATACAGCTAACCAGAACACTCTCTACCTAACCAAGTGATTTTAAATTTGGATTCCAAGCTAAATGAGGCTGACCGAGTGGACCCCCTCACACTTAAGAGCTCTGTTCATAAAATGACAGAGCTAAGAGAAGGCAGCAGTGGACCCCGAAGTTTGTCCCCAGAGCAAGACAAAGTATTTGCAAGATACATAACCAGCAAAGGGCTTGCATCCCAGGATATCCTACAAATCACTGAGAAAAATAGCCAACAGTTTGAAAGAGGAACACACGGCTTCATCAGGCAGAAGTAGCCCTCCAAAAGGCTTATCCACTTTGAAAAGGCAATCCACCTCTTTACTCATCAGGGTGAGGGAAAATGGAACCTTCCCGACACCTCCTCCCGCAAAATGGCTAAGATGTGAATAAGGAACAAACCCTGGGGCTGACCGGCATGGGACACCAGTGGGGCGCATGTTCCACTGGATGGAGGAAATGTGCCTGCAGATAGTTGGTAGAAGCACGTGGTTACCTCAGCATGGTTAACGAAACACGCGTACCGTGATCCAAAGACACTACACTTCTAGGTCCACACCCTACAGAGAAGCACACACACACGCCTCCCTCCCAAATAAAATAACATGGGGGAAAACAGGCATGTAGTAGCTGTATTCATAATCACCAAGATCTAGGCGCAAGCTACGTGTCCATTGACAGCAAAATGTCTCAACCGTGATACAGTCTCAGAAACAGCAAGGAGGACGAACCAACTACTACCTACGATAACATCACGTAGTTTTGTATCCATCCATGGAGGGGGTGGAAAAGAAGCAAGACCCAGGCCAGAACGCGTGGACAGTAAGGATTCATTCGAGGAGCAACAGGAGCAGATAATCGAGAGAAGTCAGTCAAGCTGGTATCTGGTTCATCACCTCCTTCCCTCAACCTATAGGCACCTGCCTTCATCTTACAACTACTGAGTGCTAGTGACGGTGGTCCTATGATGGGCCACTCCCCTCCCCGCCACCCCTCCCACCCTTGTTTGCCTGGGATGTCTCTGGTTTTAAAAATCAGAAATCCTATGTCCTGGGAACACCCCCAGACCAGCACCACATCTAACAGTTCTGGAATTGCAAAGACAGGGGCTCCTATTCCAGTTCCCCCAAATGGAAAAGCAAACACAACCGGTCTGAATTCTCCCAAAATGTCAGCATCCTAAAATACAGAGAAGGAGAGATTGAGGATCTACAGGCTTGCAAAACCTGAATGAAAGCACTTTTGCATCCAGGGTTGGATCCTGAACATGGAGAAAAATCGCTATGAGGAATATTAATGGGACAACAGACAACATCTGCATCATTGGCAGTTAAGATCAGGGGTCAGCAAACTTTTTCCCCAAGGACTGGAGAGTAAATATGTTTGGCTTTGCTAGGCCAAGAAGAGAGAGAGAGAGAGAGAGGTACTATCCTTTCCTAACCACTTTAAAATGTAGCCATCTAAAAACATGAAAACCATTCTTAGGTCTCAGGCTGTAATAAAAAACACAAACACAAACAAAAACAAAAAAACAAACAAAAATCCAAAAAACAAAAACAGACAAGAAACAAGCTTGTTGGATTTGGGCTGGATTAGGCCTGCAGGCCATAGTTCATCAACTCCCGAACATGTTATCAGTATGAAATTTCCCATGTTGATGAGAGCAAAAGGGCATCCCGTCCGTAACTCTTTTCCCGATAATTCAGCAAAAGGTAATTTGGAGAGAGGATGATAAATTGAGTGTGGTAAAATGTTAGATTGATGAATCTGAATGAGGGCTAAACACGGATCCTCTGAACTATTCTTGCCACTTTAAGTTGGAAATTCTTTCAAAATACGTTATTTAAAAAAACAAAAAACAAAGAAAAAAAAACAGCTCCTCCCCAGCCCTGTTACTTCGGGCAAGTCTCCTATACACCGAGCTTCCTCCTACACACAAGGAGCATAATACTAGCTCCCTCCTGGGGAGAGTGAGGGCTCACCCCGTGAGCTCCCACCCGTCTGCAGAGCACCTGTGGTCTCCAGACCCACTCCTACACTCTGGTCCCAAACAGAAAAGGCTGTGCTCACGTGCTGTTCCCTACATTCAAGTAGGTTGAGGGGCTCAGATTAAGTCACGGCATCTTGGGGCTTGGCCCTGTGCCGGGCGCAGCATAACCAATGGTTGCTTGCCATTGATGTCCTCGTTGTCAAGATGGCTATGATTATCCTGGTGGATGGCTTGCCGCTCTGGGGTCTGGCCCTCCACGGCGCTCGACGGTAACAGGTCCTTTTGGGGAGACGCGTAGACGTCACTTCCTGCCTACAGCAAAGCCAGCTGTCCCCCGCTTCATTCCTAACAGCATGGGAAGTGTCAATATTTGTGGGTTGAACAAGCCCTCGATGACCATGTTCTCACCCAATTACACTTCGGTTTTTATCTCCTCTGACAGGAGGTTATGTTAATATTGAATCAATTCACTCCAACATCATCTTTCAAAAGGGGAGGAAAAAAAAGCCTCTTCAGATAAAATACCCAGGCCACCCGCCCTGTGGTTCCTGGCTGGGGAGAAGCATTCCAAAGGTGCTCACTCACATAAAAGGCTCTCATCAGAGTCATCTTCCCCAGAGCAGATTCATTATTTTCAATGTCTCGTGGAAGCACGGGTGACACGTGGTGAAAAACATCCCAACGAAAGGCACCAGGGAAGAGTCAAGGGCTATCAGTCTTCTGCACACCAGCAACGGGAGCTCGGGTTGTTGCCTGACCACGGCTGGGAGTTCATCATGTAGACAACACACCAGGCCCAGTGGGCCCACAGGAAGGAACACAGAAGCTGAGCCTGAAACCCCCAGTGGAAAGGCCTACAGGAGCATCGGGGCTTTCCAAAGGGATGTGAGGGCCCAGAGGGGGCAGAGGGCCAACAGGAGACACATTTGCGGTCTGTGGTAGCACGTGCTGAACTCCCAGCTGGTAAAGTCTGTGGGTTCAACTCCTGCCTTCATCTCTTAGTACCTTCGTGACTTTGGACAAGTTTCTTGGTATTTGTACTTAGTCCTGTCCTTGCCTTTAAAGGAGCTGGAAGGTCAATGGGGGACCCAGGCAAGCAAAGGCAGTGATTGTGAGAGACTGATGTGTGCTATTCTAGACCTAAACCCTGGAGACCATGAAAGAAGGGAAGTGGGCTCTCACCCAGCCCTGCGAGGGTCAGAGATGGCTCCCAGGGACGATGCCCCAACCCAAGATAAGAAGAGAACTAGATCTTCAGCCGGCGAAGAGTTTTCAGAGGGGAGAGGCGAGAGGACACAGCGTAGACAAAGGTGGGAAAGGTGGGACGGGTGTGAGGGACCCCAAACTGTCCCTTAGCAGCTGGTCAGAAGCATTGGGAGCATGGAAGTCAGGCTCTGCCACCATAAAAAAAAGCCACATTGAGGAACCTGCCCTGGATTCTGAGGGCAATGGGAAGCCACTAGTAGATTCTGAACTTAAAGAGCCAAGACTATACATAAATTTTAAAAATTCTCTCTGTGGGGACACCTGGGTGACTCAGTTGGTTGAGCATCCGACTCCTAATTTTGGCTCAGGTCATGATCTCAGGGATGTGAGATCCATGCTGGGCTTGGAGGCTGCTTGGGATTCTTTCTCTCTCATTGTCTGTCCCCCGACCTGAATTCTCTCTCCAAAGATCAGGTGGCAGTAAGATGGCATGGACAAGGCCAGAGGCCAGCAGGCGGGACAGAACCCCAAGGAGAGCTCCGCGGGAGAGGTGGCTGATAAGGGGGCAGGAGAGGAGAGGGGATGACTGAAGAGCTATTTCGGGGTACAATGACTGAGACTTGTTGATAGCTTTGTGTTCCACAGAAAAAATGTGAACATAGTCCCAGCTTGAAGTAAGTAAATTTGAGAGCTGGCAGGGGTGGGAGGGGTCTCCATTTAACAATAAAGCAAATACCATATTTCTTTTGGGAAAGAGACAAAGGTCAGAGGCATGAATCAAATGAAGGGGAAAAAAAAGCCACTGCCACCCTGGAGAAAACAGCCTCCTCCACGGTCCCGTCGGAGTCAGGTGCTAGCATCTGCTTCTCACAGATGTTATTTATGCTCTGCGGTTATCTCAATTATAGATCTTCGTGGTTGGGATTGCTTCTGTCTCCAGATTAGTTTGTTTCCAGTGGAAACATTCCATGGGAATTAATTAGTAATTGGCTCCTAGAGAACAGGTGTCACCAGAACCACCCCACACGTCGCCTTGCCTACCTGATCTGCAAGGTCTGATAAAACTGTGTGCCCAGAAACCCGTCTTCCAGCGGCCAACATCTATGACGGGGACATGGGAGCCCATGGGGAGCTCGCCAATTTAAAAATCATTGTCTTCGAGTTTTTAATTTAGAGAATTCTTTCAAATCTGTGGTCTAGTGTTCTTTCTATCGTGCCCCTTTTTTGGGGGGAGGCAAAGGAGGCCGCAAAGTAGGGTGATTTGCTCAAAATCACACAGCTAACCAGGTCGTGGAGGCAGGATTTGAAGACGGTCTACCTTGCCTCCAGAAGGCTTCCATGTTTTATTACAGGGTCTTAACCTGCAGGTGTTATCTGAGATAGCCAAGTCTCCCAACGGAGGGAAACTGGGTGGAATGAGGTAAATGATTACCTTGGGGTTCTAGATGGTGGGACAATGGACAGAGAGGATGCCTGTCCGTAAGGGCAACATCCAGAGATTCTGGAAGATTCTCTGTCTAAGGGAACTCTCCCATGCTGCTGGTTCAGCCTGGCATGGGGTACCTCAGGGCTTCAGCTGGGACCTGAAATCCTGCCACGTCTTACAAGCACTTCCGACCACACTCATCTCTGCTCCGTAACTCTCCGTGGCTCCCCATTGCCAAACCATTCCTGAGCCAGCTGCCAGCATCACCCTCCTTGCTCCTACCCTCCCACACTTGATATTCCAGCAATACCTTGTCAGGAGGCATCACTCCCTTGTCTCCACGTGCTTCTGTCCTTCTATGCTCTGCTGCGTCCTCCTGCTAACCAGCAATTCATTTCCACCTTTAAAGAGACAGCGGAAGCTGCCAGCCCCTCCCACACAGCTCCATTAAGGGCATCCTCCTTAATTAACCACCCCCTTCCCTCCCCCCAGTAAGGAGATTATCAGTCTATTTGGCAAGAGTCTGCCCCTTGGTCTACCTCTTGCAGATTGGGAGCCCCTGGAGGGAAGGAACTCTATGGTCTCCTCCTTATCCCTGCAGCCTGGCCTCCAATCTGTCCCAGAGTGGGGACCATATCAGTATCTGCTGAATGCAAGTTGTTCTTTAACAGGTGCACTGAAATAATTCCCTCATCTCAATGCCCTGAGAGAGGAAACCTTTCTCTGGATTCTCTGGCACCACGATTAGCAAACTGTAAGGGCTGCTGGGAGTGTTCACTGTTTCTGAAGAACCTTGCTGGCCTGACCTCAGCAGCCCTCCCACAGGCGCTGGGCCATCAAGGGAATGAAAACACTCCATTCGGAGAGAAAAAGTCTCCAGGAGGTCACGTTGCATGTCAAAGGCCACAAGACTAGCAAGTGCCAGATCGGGTCCTCTGGACTCAGATTTAATCCATTTTAAAACAGCAGAACAAAGATTCGTTGCACTAATATAAACTCGCTGTCAGTTTTCCCATCTGCAAAATGGATATATTACCACCAAACTTGAAAGGGAGTTTTGAGAGATAAATGGCTCACAATTCCCAAATGCTGGCCCCAAGACGAGCATCCGAATCCTCTGGTAGGATGGTTTAGGAATGTAGATGCCGGGTGCCAACCCAGACTTAATGGAAAATAAAGAAAAGACTAGCTGGGGGTAGGATCCGGAATCTATGATTTTTTAAATGGTGCTTAAGTTATCTGACATACAGCCAAGTTTGGGAATCCTAAGACATCAAGGAAAAGCCTTGTACATAGTAGGTGCTTTGTTAACATAGTAGGTCCAAATGTTAACCGGACCCCGATTATACCTACCAAGTTGCATAGGCATGGAACTATCCACATCTACAGCTTTCAGGTATACACTGCTGGGTGCCCTTGGGTAAGTTACTCAACCTCTCAGAGACAGTTTCTTTATTGGTTAAATGGGTCAAAAATAGAAATACCCCCTCCTGCAGTGGTGAGGATTAGCTGACTTCTACACACCTACTGTTGCCATCAGAACATCCACAAGTCCCACGGCCTTCAAACCAGCCCCAAGTCTGTCCCTTCTAGCCAGCTCCCTCACCACTTAACCCAGCTGACCATCTCCTCCAGCCTGGAAGGGTCGATTGTCTCCTAAAGGCACCAGCATCCTCTCTGCACCCATTCTCCGCACAGAAGAGTGAGCCTCTAAATCGTGAATCGGATTATGTCACTCTCTGCTCCAAACCTCCCAACGGCTTTGCACAACCCTTGAAATAAAATCCCCACCTGCTTCTCCTTCTCCCAGGGTGGCTTAGCTGACCATCCAGGCTAGGAGAGATCCTTTGCAAGTCCCTATTCCAGAACCTTGTTTATTGCCTTTAATACCCATATGAAGGTGTGGGATGTTCCTACTTATTTGTATCATTGTTTGTCTTCTTTGCCATCAGATATAAGTTCTGGGATGCCTGAGTGGCTCAGTCAATGAAGCGTCTGCCTTTGGCTCAGGTCATGATTGCAGGGTCCTGGGATCGAGCCCCGTATCGGGCTTCTTGCTCAGCTGGGAGGCTGCTTCTCCCTCTCCCTCTCCCTGTTGCTCCCTCTGCTTGTGCCTGCGCTCGTGCTCACTCTCTCTCTCTCTCTCTGTCAAGTAAATAAATAAAATCTTTTAAAAAAGATGTAAGTTTCATGAAGGAGGGTGTCTGTTTGACTAACCATTATATACCTGGATGGAGCCTATCACCTGACACACAGTAGGTGCCTCATTAAGTCATGAAGGAAGGAAGGAAGGAAAGAAAGAAGGAATGAAGGAATGTATGAATGAAGTTGCTCAGTGCCAGACCCAGAACTTGCAGCACACTCAGCCCCAGAGTTAGCTCCCTCTCTCTTTCCCCTCCTGTCTCCTCTGTCCGCCTCTGTCCTCAGAGCCTTCAGGTAAAGGACAAATACCATCCCGAGGAGAGGAAACAGAGTGATGCCCAATGTCATCACCGCTTTATTTGATTAGCTCTGACTCCGGCACCGGGACACGTGTGCTGGGAGCCAAAGCAACTGTACCCTGACCTCTGGTCCACGCGATCCCATCCTTATAACGATTTCCATGACAACAGCAACAGAAAGCCAAGGCTGTGAATTCCCTTTGATAGGAGCCGGATGCAGAGATGGGGAAGAAGGACTTTCAGAAGAATGAAGCTCTTTGATTCAGCTGGAGGCGCCTTCATTAAATACCACTATTTTTCAAGAACACACATTTTAACCCTACAGAGGGAGGTTTCTCATGAATACTTAAAAAAGGAAGAAGGAGGAACAAAACCATCATGGTTCCTTTTCAAGAACAATCACCTGGAGGGAGGGGGAGGCTGGGAGGCTATGGTACTCGGAATATTCGCGGGGAGGCAGGAAGAGAAAAAGGGCTTCATGAATCCAAGAGGCCTGGCCCCTGACCAGGGACTCCGATATCTCTGCCCACGTGAGGCAAGTCAAAAGGCTAAGGGGTCTTCCACCCAGGAGGACAGCCGATCAGACAGGCAAAAGAAACCTTAGATCCTACAATTAGAATTGTGAGCCCTGGATATGAATCCCAGCTCTGCCACTTAGCTGCTGTCGCTGCCTTGGGCATGTCGCTTTCCAGCTCTCAACAAGATTTCCCCATCTATAAAATGGGCACATAGGAGAGGGTATGAGGATGGAGTGAGGGGATGCACGGAAGCCCAGGTGATTCTAGTTTCCTGACATGGCCATGAAGATAGCAGAGTGATCAACTGTCTGGGTTTGTCCAGGTACTTTCAGCCCTAAAACCAGGACCATCAAGGATAAGCCAAGATGGTTGGTCATCCTAGCAGAGTGTGGCTGCTAAACAAAGGAAAATCAGAGTGAGGGAGACAGAAGAGACCCTCAAGTGAGCCTCTGGGGTATTTGCTCCAAAAACCCTCCAGTCTAGTCTAGTCATGAGAAATGCTCCACACAAACCCAGACTGGGGGGGACACTTTCAGGATACCTGGCCGGTATTTCTCAAAACTGTCAAGGTCATGAAAAGCAAGGTAGGACTGGGAAACTGTCCTAGACAGAGGAGACTGGGGAGACAGGACAAGCAGATACAGGGGCATGCCCTATGGATCTTGAACAGGAAAATGAGCTAATGGAGAAACTCATGAAATCTGAATCAAACCTAGAATTTAGTTTAGGGGAAAAGGTGGAGGCAGGGTTTCTCCCATAGCCTATAATTTCTGAAAACCTGAAACCTTTCATTTTACAGACAGGAAATGGACACCAGAGACAGGAAGTGAAGAAGGCTCTAGATCTAGTTTCTAGACTCTGCTGCCTCCCACCGCCTTCCCGGGAACCCACTGACCCTCATGAGCTCCAGAAGGAAGAGAGAAAAGCACTGGTTCTGGAGTCAGGGAATACAGGTTCAAGGCCCAGCTTTGCCTTCACTGGCTGTGTGACCTTGGGCAAACCTTTTACCCTCTCTGTTCCTTCATTTCCTCATTAGGGGAATGAGCCCACTGAATTCGACAGACAGGCATTTATTCAGTATTTATTACATGCTGTGGACTGAACAGGCATCACTGACACGCATAAAGCATAGTCTTGCTATCAGGAAGTATAGTTTTGCCTTAGAGTCCAAAAACTACAGGTAACCCATCAGAGCTTCTGGGGTAATCTCTGTGAAGATACACAGGCACAGCTATGTGGAAGGGCTGAGGCCATGTGAGAGAAGGCCAGAGGAGGAGGAAGAAGGGAGGGCAACACTCTGAGAAAGTGAGGTGCTGAAGGCAGCAGGAAATGCCTTCTGTTGCCCCACACCTGGCTTGGGCGCACATGGTTTCATCTGCAGGAGGCATGGGTTAGAAGTAACACCAAACGCATGGGCACAGTGTCCCCAGTGGGGCTCTGAGCTTCCCTGCATTGTTTCCAGCTTCCTGTGGGGACGGGTAGCAAGTCCTGAGTCCCCACTCTAGGACCTCGCTCCCCAAGTCCCTCCACGCCACTGTGGGTTCTGACCCACTCACATCTCTCAACACCTGCCACCTTGGGCCATGCTGTCTGTACTTGGCACAGCCCGAGCCCATCCCACCTCCTGAGGTCCTTGGTGTCTGCCTGGCCTCACCGCTCATCTGCTTCCCGTCCTCCTCTGAAGCAGCCGGGGAGGGTGGAGCCCTGAGTTAGAATCCTTGCTCTGGCACTTTCTAGCTGGGTGACTTTGGACAGGTCTCCTCCCCTCTTTGCCACCTCCCTTGGGGAAAGGAGATGCTCTCTGGAGAACTCTATGGGCCACCCAGTATAGCCTAAGTGGGACACGGTGGGTGCTCCAGAAGGTGACAGCCAGAGATCAACATCATTACCATTCTAATCGGCGCTGGTGGTGGTGCTGGTTGTTTGAGCTCTTGCTTTAATAGCACGATGACTGGTTGTTTCCTACACAGCCTAGGCAGCCCCACATGCATGCACACAGAGACACACACGCACGCACGCACACTCGTGCAGTGCACCCAGCCATTCTGCTCCAGGCCTCTGATCTGCCCACGTCCTTGAGATGCATTCTGCCTCAATCCTGAGGAAGGGAACTGGACTTGACAGTCATTTATAGATCCCCTCCTCCTCATCTACCACCTCCGTGTGACCCGCCCAGCCCCTCAGTGTCCCCCATCTCCATGCAGGTCTGTGAACGTTGGTGTTGCGGCCACACCAAGAGCCATCATCCCCACTGGCCGGCTGCAGCATCCTCCCAAGCCTGGCCCTAAGGGGCCGCCACGACCCCTACCTGGCTGTGTACTTTCTCTAGCTCCTCTTTGCTGACTGAAGTCTTGCTGTCCTCCATGTTCCCCAGAAGAAGCTGCACATCTGCCAAGAGCGCATGTGTCCTCTTGAGGTCCCTCCGAAGACGCTTCTCCACATCAAAGTCTCGATGGCCAATCTGGAAGCCAAGGGAAGGCTCTTGTGAGCTAAGACTGCAGAGCAGTGGACAGGGTCCAAGTTCTCCGGAACCAAGCTTCCCCTGGGTTCAAATCCTGCCTCTGTCTCTCACACCGTGGGACCTTGGACAAGACCCTTCTCCTGCCCAAGCCTCAGTTTCCACATCTGCAAAATGGGAATGGCATCAGGTACACGGGGCTGCTATGAGAATTAAGCTGGTGTTTAGTAGAATGCCTCACTCACAGTAAAGGCCCACGAATATGAGCTGGGCTCATCAATGTTTTTCCAGCCTGGAAGCATCCAAATTCACTGGGTCTCATCTTAGGCACCCAAGTCCTCAGTATGGCTTCTCCTCGCCTTGTCAGAACCCACAGGTCAGGTGAGGCCCTCTGGTGACAGAAGTGAGGACAGCAGTTACCCTGCCAGGGCTGAGAGTGGATAGGGCCAGAGAGCTCCTGAGGGGGTTTGCCTGCCATTTCTGTGGGTGCTGCGTCCCTGAGTCCCTGAGCTGTATAGTGCAGTACACTGTCCTTCCCCGCATGTATGTTGCACCTCATTAAGTACTCAGTATTTAAAAAAGAGCCAGGCTTCTTTTGGAGGTCTAAATCAAGTTTTCTGTCCCTTGAGCGGGTCTCCTTTGCCAGGTTAAGGCACAAGGTCATTTTCTGCAGAGGGGTGTTACCCAAAAGAGAGCACCTTCCTTCACCCAGAATCCTGGACGTGTAGACCCTCCAAGTGGGCAGCTGTCTCGTTGCTCCTGCAGAAGCCGCATCCTGGGTGCCAGGAGGGTGACAACTCCTAGGGGCTGAGATGAACAGAGGCAGGTGCAGGACCACCCAGAAGCCCGACCCAGAGAAGTGACAGGCCACCCTCTCCCCTGGAAATGACGCTGATGCTAAAGCCCTGAGCATCTCTGAAACTCGGAAAGAGCCCCTCAGGAGACCGGAAGAAAAAGAGGGGGTAGTTTTCCAGAAAATGCAGTGTAGGTATGTCAGCCATGGGACCCAATTTCTATACACCTGGATACCTGCACCTCTCCAGAACCATTTCCTGGGATGGTTACAATGCCCCTGGAATATTCTAGGAAGAAGGTGGGGTTTGGAACAGGGTGGCCCAGGTTTTAAACCCTGGCTCACCATTTGTTGGCAGTGGTTTGGATCGTGCCACCCCTCTGAACCCCACATTCCTCGTCTATAAAAATAAGGCAATAAATAAATAAATAAACTATCCTCCATGTTGAGATAAGACAAGGATCAGGCACGATAATGGATCAGAGAGCACTTTGTATGCTGTCAAACACTTTAAAAATATAGAGAATTATAAGTATTGTCTGATGACCTAGAATGCACTCCACTAGATTTTGCATTCCTATTTCTCTGCTCCCAGTTTTGAAATCTTTGAAAAATGAGTTGGTTCTTCAAATCCAGCCTCTTTGTCCTGAGGTGTGTTTCTTTAAGTTTTAAATGCTGGTCTAATACGTGTGTGTGTGTGTGTGTGTATGTGTGTGTATACATTACACACACATACACACACATGCACGCACATAAAATATAATCTTACCTGCTGAGCTAAGATCAGAACTGGGCATTGTGCCCGGCCCTTTGTCACATGTTATTGCATTTAACTCCTGTGACAATCTCTTAAGGATAGACATTATTATTATTTTTATTGCCTTTATAAAAGCAGAGATAGCTTACATTTACAGAGAGCTTTCTAAGTGTCAGACACCACTCTAAACCCTTTACGGGAGGTAACACGTTTGGTCCTCTTGAAGACTGTGTGACATATAGTGTTGCTGTTCCCATTTTACAGATGATGGAGCAGAAGACTGCAGAGGGACAAGTAATTGGCCCAAGATCCCACCTCTAGGAAGTGGCAGAGTTTGGGTAGGAATCCGACTATCCTGACCAGAAAGAGGTCATTTCAGTGGAATGGATGATAAAAGAGGTCAGTGTTGTTCTTTAATTTAAGGGAAGGCATTGTGCAAGCACAGGGGATTGCCAGCCAGCTCAGGATCGGATGGGATCAGAAAGAGTCTTGGGTAAGTGGGAGCCCAGTGAGGTACGGGAAGGGCATTTCAAGAAGAAGCCAGGCCAAGAGCAAAAAAAAGAAGGCTGAGAAAGTCTTGTATCTCTGGTTCCAGTGATGAGGATGAGGGCATAAAACATGGAGGCGGGGCAGGTCACAGAGCAAGAGAAGTTACCTGGGGCCAGCTCATGTCTTGTGATCTAGGTGGGATTCTTATGTAATGTCTCAGGAAAATGGAGGCACAGCTGGTGAACTTGACATAAAGTAAGTGGTCTACTTAAGATGATGGTGTGGTTATGCAGCAAGGATTTGAACCTGGGCAGCTCAGCCTTAAAATGCAAAGTTTCTAACCATTGCACCGTAGTGCCTAGGGGAACATGAATCCTGATTCACTAATTTGAGCCCAGATTCTGCATTCAATCAGTGTACTCAGCATCTCTCTTATTTTTTATCTGTTCTTTCTCTTTACACATCCCAGAGTATAAAGAGCGTTCATTCTCTGCGGGGCAGGTTGGCATCAGGGACATCCTTTGATGTTAGCATTGACCACAGCTCAGATACTACAACCGACTACCAGGAAGACCCTGAAAATGCTGGCACCCTATCTCCTTTCCAGAGGGATCTTTGCAAACAGAACTCACAACAAAAATGTCAGACAAGTCGCCCTCCCCTTGATAATGAATTGTTACAAGAGAGGAGGGCAAAAAAGAGAAAGAGAGAGGGAGAGCTCATTAGGTTAATGGGAAATAAATGTCATTTTGCAAGTTTGCATTCTGTAGCACCAAGATTCAAATTTGGATAAAGCTGGTGAATAATTAACCAATAAATCTAAATGATGTTTAGTGTTGTTGTGGGAAACTATATTCAAATCTCAGCTGTTTCACCATTTATCATAAAGCCAAATTGTCTGGGGGCACTCATTAAATGTCTGTTGTCAAGGATCTCTCTGAAAACTTTAAAAATACAATCTGGAAATGCAGGCAGGGCTAAGCAACCACTTTCTAGATGAGGAGACTGAGACTGGGGGAGAGAATGGGGAATATTCTGAAAAAAATCAACATGTTCAACAAAGGGTTGATTCTAATTAACTGGACCTTAACCATTTTTAAGCAGCATAGTGCTTACAAATACAGGCTATCAAATAATACAGACTCCATTTCAAATCCGCATAGGCCACTAACAAGCTATATGATCTTGAGTAATTTGCTTTAGCTTTTGAGCCTCAATTCTATCATTTATAAGAAGGAACTAATAATGCCTTTCCCACAGAATTGTAAAAATCAAATACAGTATGTTAGAAAACATGACAATTAAATAGGTATCTATGGGACCCCTGGGTGGCTCTGTTGGTTAAGCATCTGACTTGGTTTCAGCTCGGTCACGATCTCAGGGTTGTGGGATCAAGCCCCATGTTGGGCTCCATGCTCAGTGCAGAGTTTTCTTGAAATTCTCTCTCTCTCTACCTCTGCTCCTCCCCCAGGTTGTGTTCTCTCTCTCTAATAACTAACTAAATAAATAAAATCTTTGATATCTTAAAAAAAACTTCAAAAGCAAGAGAGGAATAAAAGCAGCAGCAAAGAAAGGGGACAATAAGCCAACAAATATTAAATGCAAAATAAGAAAATAGAAATAATTGTATGTATTTCAGTCATTCCAATAAATGTAAATGAATTAGATTCTCCTATAAAAAGTCTGAGGCTAAAACACTGAATTAACAAACCATATTCACACACACACACACACACACACACACACACACACTTGGAAATGTTGGACATGAAAGAATTTTAAAAAGTCTTGCCAGGGGCTCCTGGGTGGCTCAGTGGGTTAAGTTCCTGCCTTTGGCTCAGGTCATGATCTCAGGGTTGGGAGATCAAGAACCATGTTGGGGCTCCCTGCTCAGGAGGAAGTCTGCTTCTCCCTCTGCCCCTTCCTCCTCTTATGTGTCTACACTCCCTCACTCTCCCAAATAAATCAATAAAATCTTTAAAAATAAATAAATAAATAAAGGTCTTGCAGCCAAACTAACTAAAAGACACCAAGCAAAATAAAATAAGGCAAAAATCATTCATGGAGAAAAGAGGGACCATATCACACTCAAAGGAACAATCTACCAAGGAAATAAAACAATAATAAACTTAGCTTCACCTAAAAACATAATCTCAAAATATATACATGCCCCTGGAGAAACTCTTGCCCATGTGCCCAGTGAGACATACATAAAAAAAGGCATGGCAGTTTTGTGTCTTAGAACAGAAACAACTAAATAACCACCAGCAGAAGAATGGGATTAAAAATAAAAAGAATATTGTGTAGCAGTTAAGATGAATGAATAAGAGCTCCACGTATTAACTTGGACTGGTCTCCAAACACGATACAGAAGGCAACAAAGTAAATTGCAGAATCATGTTACTGTATGTGTTTCAAGTTCAAATACTTATGCCGGGGAATCCCACGCTCCAATCACAGGATGATAGTCTCCTCTGGGAAGCAAGGAAGAAGGAAGGGGGGAGGAATGGGAGCGATAGGAATGGGAACCAAGGAGCTGCCAACTGTTTTTGAAGTGTGTTTTCTTTCCTTAAAAATATCTGAATCTGATATAGCAAATTTTTAATTTATGGGAACCCTGGGTGCTTGGTGCATAAGTGTCGGTTATATTATTCATTCTACTTTTCCATGTGTTTGGCAAATGTCTTAATAAAACATTAAAAACTACCAAATGTGATCATTTATTTAAAGGTTCCAGCTTGGTGACTAACATAAAATTAGCATTTTATTCATTTCAAGTCACCTTCTGTTTCCACAAAAAAATGTTTCATTTCAGCAACATCTATAAAAACCTTTCTGGATTACCTGCTTTGTTTCCTCCAGTGGGCCATGCTGAACAGAACGCCTCTTTCGACCAGCGACTGGCCACTATTGTTCTAGAACCAAATATTGGTCTGGGCTCTCCTGCATTAATTTTAAAGAAAGATCCCCAATGGTTCTGCACCCAATGGCCTGGTTTGCTTGGCTGAGACACTAGAAAATTCAGAGCAGGAAGATGACAAAGCTTTCCTGTGGATTCCTTCAGCTTCCAACCCTGACACTCAATGCTACCGTGGTCCTGCTCTAGGATTCACTCACTTAATCAATTAAAAAAATTCAGGGGCACCTGGGTGGCTCAGTTGGTTAAGCATCTGCCTTTGGGTCAGGTTATGATCCCAGGGTTCTGGGATCAAGCCCTGTGTTGGGCTCCTCGCTCAGTGGGGAGACTGCTTCCCCCTTCCTGTTCCCCCTGCTTGTGCGGTCTCTCTCTCTCTCTCTCAATGCCAAATAAATAAAATCTTTTAAAAGATCCATATTGAGCACCTATGTCTAAGTCCTGGTTTGAAGAGGGGCCCAGATTCCTCTGTGCTTAACAAGAGTAACTCTGCTGATAGACAGCGAGATCATTGCTAATTAAACAACTGTGTATGCCCGTTAAGAAAAGACCTTAAAACACACTCCTGTGATACTTTAAAAGAAATCACAGAAGCCACAGGCATCTCTCTCTGGTGGTGGGGTTTTATGCAGTGGCAGCTCAGGCAGGGTAAGGAATATTTGGGCGATGGAGGAGTGATTCCTCCCACCTGGGAAATCAGGAGCTGGCACTAGGCTCTGCTGTCTACTTAACTTACAGCTGTAGATTTTTGTTTTTTTTTCAAAGGGGAAGGTTGATTTTTGTGCTCAAGGGACATTCAGTCGTGGCTATAGACATTTCTGGTTGTCACAATGAAAGGGGGACGGTATGCTGCTGGCATTTAGTAGGGGGAGGCCAGAGATGCTGTTCAGCACCCCAGGGAGCATGAGACCGCCTCCCTACAACAAAGGATGGTGTGGCTTGAAATGTCCACAGTGCCACAGTTGAGAACCTTGGGATACGGCCATGGCAACCTTCCCACAGGTCTCTGCCCTCTAGTAACTCAGAGTGGTTCACTAGATCACCCAAAGCCATGTAGACAGAAGGGGCCCCAGCTAGGGTCTTAAGCCCCATTTACTTGACTCTGAGCCTGGTTGCCTCTAGCAACAGTCTTGTTCTCACAGCTGTGAACATAGTCGCCATTCACATTCACCTCCTTAAAGCAAGGGCTGCTTACCCTCCCTTCCTCCCCGACAGCTGCTGAAGGCAAGGCAATCTCGTCTGTTCCTTCTGGCT
The DNA here is from genome assembly GCF_002288905.1 of Enhydra lutris kenyoni. NCBI lineage: Eukaryota > Metazoa > Chordata > Mammalia > Carnivora > Mustelidae > Enhydra > Enhydra lutris. The sequence goes on from NW_019154157.1 coordinate 6,652,922, forward strand.
TGGCATACTTTGTTTATTCTCCTGGTCCTTCCAAGAACACTGCTGTGTGTGGACCCCAGAAGGTCTCCTTTGAAGAGCCAGTGAGGGTGGACAGGGCCAGAATCGATGGGCCAGAGGACACTTGGAGGAGCAGGTGGAGGCTGGCTGAACTGACTGGCCTCTGGCTCTTCCTGAAGACTTACTGCACTGTCCTCCCTCCTCCAACCCATCTCTCTGAACAAGGCCTGGAGGCAGGGAGTGTTCTCTCAAACACCTGCTGGTGCTTCCCTCTTACCTGATCACAGAGGGTTCCAATCAAGCCTTCCAAATCCTGCTTCTCATGGAGGACCATCTGCTTCTCCTCGTACTCTTGCTCCAGCTGCATTTCCAGCTGGCGGAGCTGCAGGCACAAAGGGCAGACACAGACATAGGAGAAATGAGCTCCATCTGGACAAAGTCCACAAGACAGGGAGACCATCTGGAGGAGGGGGGAATGTGAAGTTCGCAGCCCCTTTCCACAAAGGACGTCCTAGCGGTTGCGGCGGGGGGTGTCTTTGTTGGAGAACTCAGGAGCCTAAAATCTTGGGAACCTGACAGCTATGGGTAGAGCTGGCCAGTGATGGCGAGACCCTGCCACTCACCATGAAGCTCTCGGCCCCAGTTCTCCACCCATTCTCCAACAGTTGTTTTCTTCCTATGCCATGATATTTGCAAATCTTGGCACTCTGACTTTTTAAGGCTTTGGGCAACATTATAACCAACGTATTAAAATGTAGCCACCTTCTTTATCAAATAGACTGTGGATCCATTAAAAAAAGAAGAAGAAGAAGTTTGCATTTGCCATTACTTGGTGTGGATTACATGTTCAGATCTCTCCCAAATTCCTATGTTGAAATTCTAACCCCCTGTGTAGTATTATCTGAAGATGCAGGGTTTTGGAGATAACTGGGTTTAAGTGAGGTCCGGAGGGTAGAGCCCCCGTGCTGAGATCAGGGCCCTTATAAGAAGAGATCGCAGAGAGCTTGCTTCTTCTGTCTCTCTCCACCACCTGAGGACACAGCAAGAAGTCAGGTGTGTGCACACCAGGAGGGGGACCCTCACCAGATGCCCAATCTGCTGACACCTTGATCTTGGACTTCCCAACCTCCAGAATGGTGAGAAATGAATGTTTGCCATTTCAGCCCCTGGTCTCTGATACCCAGTTAGAGCAGTCCAAACAGACTAAGACATTTGGCTCCGGGCAACTCCTTTCACGGCTCTGATTTCTCTCATCACTCAGCAAAGGCAGCTGTTCCCCCCTAAAGTGAATATCCCACCATAACCACTTTGCACCCTCTCTTCCCCGCCAGCCTCTCACCTGTATGCTGCCTGGCCCACCCCTTCGTCCTCCCTTTCCATGCTGTATCAATGACCCTATTGCCCAGAGGGGCAAACTGAGTCTGAGCGACGATCTGAGGCCCCTTCTCCTAAGTCGGTTGCCGCCAAGAGCAGTTAGCGTTGTATCTCTTGACCCTGGCTCTTTTGCCACCCCAGAGAGCCATCCCAAATCCCACCCAGGTCACTAAAACAATTGATTTCCTGCCATGGTGAGAGACAGATGGAGCAGAGCAGCTGCTAGATGAAGTTCACGTGAGTGTCTGCCGTCAGGAGAAAGTACCTTTCTCTGACCTCGCTCTCTCCCTTTATAAATCTGTCCACGGAAAAGCTTTGGGGGGGCCTGGGTCACATCTCCACCTCATCGGGGCCTCAGCTCAAGGCACTCATGATGCTTTGAGGCACTTTTAGAATGCACCAGCAGTTGTGCAACCTTCACACGAGGGCATGGGGCAGGGACGGAGGGCTTCCATCTCCTGACCCATGGAGGGCAAACAAAGTAGTAATTGATGGTCACTTATGTAGAAAGCAAGTCCATTTCAAAACTTTAAGAGTGAGAGACACAAGGCCCTCTGCTTGTATCCACTTTTAAAGTGCAGCCTGGCAAAGCTAAAACACATTTTGAAAAATACACAAAATAATAAAAACTCTGTATCCAACCAGGCAAAGCTTTCTGGAGTGTGTTCTGCAGGACATCTCCCCATGGTATTCACAAGCATGATGGGTACGTAGGTGGAGGAAAGTCCATGCTAGGAGTGTGGGACCATGGGGCTAACAGTTCTTCGGTGCAAGACTTATCAGAGCCTTTGGCAAATTTGTGTGCAGGAAGAGCTCAAGGATGTAGCATTGCCCAAGGCTGACTTCTATCAGTGCTTCCTAAAGTGGCCTTCCATGGTCTAAACATTTGCAAAAGAAAAAAAAAATTAAATCTAGCATTTTTAGTAAGAGACTGGGCTTTGGAGTGAGACAGACCTAAGCTTCAAGTCCTAGCCTGGCTACTTCCTAGCTGGGTAACTTTGGGCCACTGGCTTCACCATTCTGAACTCTGGTTTCCTCATCTGTGAACCAGGACCATAAACCTCGCAGTGTTCTTCAGAGGAGCAAAGAAGCTGATGGACATCAAGAACCCAGCCGGGTGCATCGAGCCCACTGGGTGTTCAAAGAATCCCATTCATTTCTCCCAGATATGTGAGAACAGAAAAAAAGCTGAAACTGGCTCCTCGATGCAAACTCCCAGCACTTTATAATTTACAATAACTCCCAATACTTTACAGTTTACAAGCTACTGCCCGTTTTTTTATCTCATCTTCTCAATAGCAGAGGAAGGCAGAACATTTTCTATCATTGCTCCCATGTCTCAGATGAGAAAACAGAGCCTCAGGGAGGTTCTAGAGACTTAACTCAGGGACGCACAGATCTGGATGAGTCTAAAATTGTTGACCCTTTCTTTCCAAGGGTAGGGTACTACAGCAGTCAGATCTGCTTGAGGATGTGCTCAGTGAGACCACCATCTCCTGCCAAGGTTCTGATAATCACCAAGATGCCCTTCAGTCGTGCCCAGGAGGATGCCCAGCTGTGGGCTCTGTAGGGTGCCAAGGCCGCATGCCCTCCTTCTCTTGGATGGATGAATCACACCCAGGAGCCAGGGAACCACCACGCTGGTTCACTAGCTCTTCTGAAGGGCCCACTGCCCAGAAATCTGCTATTACTTGGAAGTTTCCAGCAAACAAGGATTCCATTTACCAAACTGTGCATTGTTTCCCCATCTGACGTCTCCCTGAGTCTTCAGTGTGACCCTGCCCTTAGTCACACTATCTTATCTTATGGATGAGAACAGTGAAGCTCTTTAGCAAGGTTATGTGGTTCCTCCAATGCCCCACACTTGGGAGTTGATGACCTTGGGACCTGACCCAAGCGTGACTTGACCCCATGATTCCAATTAAAGTAGCAGCATGGGCTTTCTCATGTGTCTTATACATTGGCTCCGAGTGACCAGCACTGGATACAGAGCAAGGAATCAAGGGCTAGCATGGATTTCAGTAGCAGTTAAGGTTTTTAAATCACTTTCCCAAGATGGCACAGTTGTTAAGGTGGAAGGGCAGAGATCCAAAACAAGAGTCTGGGAATTCCAACACCCAGGCCCTCAAGCCCTACAGTCTAGAGGTCTTCCCCAGACAGACCACCGAGGGAGCCAATCATAGGAGTCAGCTTTGAGAAATGCTCCTCTGCCCCTTCTTGGGATCCGACTGCAGACCAGACGATGAAGGACCTGGAGGGATCCCCCAGTGAGAAAGCCTGTTCACTGAGCCATAACCCACAGCTTTCCAACCACTCCACTTAAAAGATTCATCTTCTATTCACATCAGTCAATGCATCTCTAAGGATGTTTATCTCAGCGTTGGTTAGAGTAACAGAAAATCTGAAAATCCTCAATGCCCAACTATGGGAGATTTGTTGAACAGATGACAGCATGGGCCTAAGGTGGACTGCTTCTAAAGCTCTTCAGTGAGCTTCAGTAAGTGAGATCTGTGTTTGCCGACACGGAAAGAGGCCCAGGACAAACCGCTGAGTGAAAATAGCAGGCTTCAAGAAAGCATGACCCCATTTAGGGAAAACGATATCTCAATAAATATGTATGTGTGTGTGTACAATGACAGAGAGCTATGAAATGACTTTTAAAATAGTAATAATGATGGTTTCTAGGTGGTACGATTGCAAGGATTTATTGCTTTCTTAACCACGGTTTGAAATGTCTGTAGGAGCTTGGATGAAGTGTAGGAAATGATTTGCAAAGGAAATAGCCAGAAGAAACAAGTCCCCTCCTTGAAACCTGTAAGTCCTTAAGTCCTTACCCAAGGTATAAAGCCACATGGCATTATGGGCTTTTGGCAGAAATCTTGGGGTGATGATGCTTGACAGTTCCAGAGACTTCTGGAAGTTCTAGAACCATATTAAAGATATGTACTTCTGCTCTAGCACCCCTGACAGTGAAGGTCTTAAGTGGTTGCAGGAATGGTCTACCCCCAGGCCCTAGAATCCACCCCTCCCCCCACCCCACTCAAAGGAAGATGGCACCAGAACCAGGTGCTAGACCAGGGCCTGGCAGGGCCCATAGTGCTGTTCACATACCCGCTTCTGGCAGGACTGGCGGACATCTTCCAGCTCTTCCTCCTGGTCCTCACGGTCCTTCTGGTGCATCTGCTTCATCCGCTCGATCTCCAGCTCAAACCGCTGGCGGAGCTGGGGGGCGGCAAGGGCAGAGGCTCATGAGGGTGACCCACACAAACCATGTCAGCTGGGTATCCCACCTGCATTTTTCATTTCTAGAGTGTGGGGAGGAGAGCCAAGTCATCCCCCAGGGGCCCGGGAAGGTCAGAAATGATAGATAAATAGCCCACGCACTGCCACATCCCTTCCTGCTGTCATTACAAGCCATCACTAATCCATCACACTCTTTCCCACTGAATTTCGATGGAAGACTCCTTCAGGGTCCTTCTCAACCCTTTTAACATGAAACAGATGTGTCATCCCTGGAGCAAGCCTCGGTGAGGGTTTTTTGGATGGATGGATGGATAGACGGATAGGTGGGTGGATGGAAGGTTGAACAAAAGTTTATTCATGAATACAGGAAACCCTGCAGAGGGAGATCACTTGCCCAAAATGTCACCTTGGACAATCCACTTTGCCTCTGGTTACTTGGTGGAAAACGACCACCTCAGGATGCTTTTACGAGAATCCGATGAGATCACCCACATAAAACACCTAGCACATTGCCTGGCACACAAATATGACATTCTCTTTTGAAAACAGACAGAAATGACAGCCCCCCTCACTTCCTGGAAGACAAAATTAAGAACTGTGTGCCTATGAAGGAGAAAAGTCTTTTAAATGAGAACCTCCAAAACTTGCTCAGAGCCTATAAAGAGCCACAGTGCACAGTGTTTAAAACTGTGTGACGTTGCATAGAAGGTTCTAGAATTGGAAGCAGATGTCATGGGTTCTTGCTGCCCTTCAAGGTGTTCCTTTCTTGATCTTGGTAATTGAGGGACTGACCCAAGCTCTTGCTTCTCAAATTCTGTGGCATATTAGCCCTAAGTAATGCAATTTTTAAAAATTTCTATTTCAGGGCTTCACCTTAGACCTACCAGATCAGAATCTTCAGCGTACAGGCTCCAAGAATCTACACTTCCAAGCTTCCATTTATCTGGACTCTAATGCCTGGTCATGGTGCAGCATTTGGAACTCTATACCTTAGATGGGTTACAATGTAGAAACTAACTTTTTGATCACTTACCACACCACCCAGAGCCTCTCACCAAACCTTCAGAAGATTACAATTGCTGTCCCTCATGTGGAAATTCAGTTGCAAAAACAGTGTTGGTCTTTTAAAATGTTGACAATAGGGGTGCCTGGATGGCTTAGCAGTTAGGCATCTGCCTTTGGTCAAGACATAATCCCAGGGTCCTGGGATCGACCCCCGCATTGGGCTCCCTACTCGGCGGGAAGCCTGCTTCTCCCTCTCCCACTCCCCCTGCTTGTGTTCCCTCTCTTGCTGTCTCTCTCTCTCTCTGTCAAATAAATAAGATCTTTAATAAAATAAAATAAAATGAAATAAAATAAAATGTTGACAATATTCTCTACCATGCAGGACCATGGTGGAGAGGCAAAAGGATAGCGTAGCACAGAGCCCTTATTCCAGTTCCTGGCATAAAGTAAGCTCGCTTTAAATGTCAACCTCCTTCCTCGCCTCCTTTAAAATGACAGAGGTTATGGGAAGATAATCCAAAATGAGGAGCTTAAGCAAGTAAATATTTCTTTTTCATTTTTTTCGAGCCTCTTGGATAGTCCTGACATCTGCAATACCATTTATGTCCACCTTATATGAGTTAACATAAAATTCCCTGGAAAAAGTGCTGTATTGTGATCAATAAATATCTCCCAGATGTCTACAAGGGTACAATGTGGCACGAGGTTCTGGGTGAAGCTGAAGATAGATTCGAGCATTGTGTCAGCCTCGCCTTCTGTGTACACTAAGGATGGAAAATTAGGAAGGATACACTAACTTTTGGGTCTCTCGGGTCACAGGAGTACATTTCTGCTCCTGAGTTCCGAGGGGTCCCCTGGTGGTATCTTGAAGAACTCACAGAATTTTCCAAAGCCCTCGCTTTATTCTTGACTTCAGGTTGCTATCAAGCTGTGCCATCCTCCAAGTCCCTTAAAATAATCTACACAGATTCCACCTCCTTCATGAGCCTCCGTGGATTCCTAGCTGGAGCTGGGGGAAGCCAGGGGATGGGCAAGGCTCCAGTTTCACTATATGGAGGAGGAGACCAAAGTCTAGAGAAGACAGAGGGCTTGCTTAAGGTCAAAGAGACTGAGCTGCCTTAAGGACACCTTGTCAATGTGAACATATTCCAGCTCCTTGAATGCCACAGGACTTTCCTGCCCCAAGGCCTTGGCACAGGTTCTTCCTCCTGAAAGGAACTTTCTCGGTGCCAACTTGGACCCATCTTTCAGGAAATGTCTCTTCCTCCAGGAAGTCTTCCTTGATTGTTCCCCCAATCCTGCTTCCAAGACTGAATACGCAAATTCAACTTTCTCCTGATACTCAACATGACTATAAACTTCCAGAAGGCAGAAAGCACATCTGTCTTGTTTTGTTTTGTTTTGAGAGAGAGAGTGGTGGGGAGGGGCAGAGGGAGAGGGAGAAAGAGAGACTCCCAGGCAGGTTCCAGGCTGAGCACGGAGCCTGATCCAGGGCTCAATCTCACAACCCTGAGACCATGCCCCAAGCCAAAATCAAGAGTCAGATGCTTAACTGTCTGAGCCACCCAGGAACCCATGTCTTGTTTACACCTGAATTCTTAACGTCCACACCTTGCATGATGCAAAGTAGGCACTTAATAAATTCCTGTAGGCTGAGTGAGTTAAAGGAACTCGGTTTTCTGAACTGCTTCAGACTCTGTCCCTCCATGCCTGCCACACCCGGGTCTCAGGACTTAATGGGTTTCCTGCCAGTGGAGTGAGGGTAAGTGAGAAGCCAGACCAGATGCCCCCGCCTTCTCACTCCCTCCCTCCATGGAACCAGAGCTGCTCAGAGTTCATCTGCTTTCCATATTCGTGCTACCTGGTCAGATTTTCTCGAAAAGAGGGTCTCCGCCATACAACCGCTTTGAAATCATTGCCGCTCATGAAATGCCACATGAGAAGTTTCTTTCCAGCTAAACCTCAGGAAAAGCTGGTTTGTTTTTTTACCTTGGGATAGCAAACATCACAAAACTCACATTTCTTTTTTCTCTCTGGCCACCAAAAAGTTTAGAGCTGAACCCATTAAGGGGATAAGATCACATGCTTTCTGTGTCTGCATATTAATTCACCATCCCCAAACCTCTTTGGTGTCTATTTGAGTGTGTTTTTCCAGCTTAGATCATTTTATTTATAATTTTTCTGTTTTAGGAGGCACACGTTCTATAAGCCGCTTCGAATTCTTTGTGGCATGAAACGGGCACATCAACAAATAAGCCCACAAAGAAAATCTTCATTGGATACTTCACTGGTATTAATGTAGTCGATATTCCTGCCTTCTTCCCATTAATGATTTTCTGTTCCCCAAAGATGAGAGTGCCAGTCTTCCTGGAAGTAGCAGGTGCTATGGGAGTCAGAGGGTTCGTGTTCCAGATCCCATCCCCGGCACCCCCGCTGTGTTTCCAAGCCTCAGCTTCTACATCTATGAGGTGGGGATCACATTGGTTTCTGGCCCTGGCAGGATGGGAGGAGTGGGCTGGATCAGGAAGGCTCTGGATGCCAGACCTGGAGGTTGAGAGGGTTTCGGGGCTAATAGGGAACCACAGCAGAATAAGGAGCAGCTGAGTGAGGTAAGGTGCTGGCGTTGCATTTCAATAACCCCCTTCTGCACTGGAGCCAGTCTGGGACAGGGCCTAGGACAGAGCTTTCCTACCTGCTCCAGCTGCTTGATGGTGTTTTCTTGCTGGTTCTGGATTTTCTGTTGCTCAAGGGCACTGGATTCCAGCTTCCAGAGCCTCTCCTTCAAGCCAGCGACACAGCTCTCCCCCAGGGAGGACAACCCCAACAGCTCCCGCTTTTGGGCCTGCAGCGTCTCCACCTCCTGCTTCAGCTTCGAGGTTTCCTGCTCCTTTTGCTGCAGAGACCAAGGGGGGTGGAGATCCAGAGTCACGTGATCATGCATCCCATCCACCGTGGGACAATTTGCCATCCCTACCTCAGCCTGGAAACTCCGGCAAGAGCCCCTGTGGGACACCAAGGGCTGCTCCCTGGGACAGCTCACACCAGTAGGGGCGGGGGCCTTTGTAGGGGAGCAACGCCACGGCCCCCAGAGTTAGATCTCAAAGCGCATAAAGGGAGTGTTTGCCCATTTGTGAGCTGTGTATCTGCCGAGAGGCAAGTGACATCTCAAGGACTGCCACACTGGGGCAGTGAGCCGAGGTGTCCAGAAATGACTCATCCAGGTTAGAAAGTCAACTCTAGGATCAAAGAACTTGGGGCTAGATCAAGAAATTGCTGAATGCCAGGATGAGCTCTCTCTTGGGGGTAGCAGGGATAAGGATAAGGAGCAAATGAATAAAGTGCCCAAGTCATATTTTAATAAAATCCCTCTGCATGGGAGCCTGCATAGATAGGACAGGGCGCTGCCCCTGGATGAGGTGACAGGGACTCATTCTTTCCCCGGCCTCTCCTATCTCCCAGGTGGGTACCTTGAAAGTGCTCAGATCCTCTGACAATCACTCTTTCAATGACAGTTGTCTTAAGGCACCCCGGAACCCATGACTCCAGCTGGCTGGCAGACCAGCCTACCCCTGCCACCCCACCCCAAGGTTCTCTCCCTGTCACTATTTACCTTGGGTGAAAGAGGGGGCGGTTTTCCTGGAAACCAGCAACTAAAAGCCTAGAGGGCTCCATGCCCTTCCCATCCCTTACCTTCAGCTGTTGCTGAAGCTGGCCTAGTTCCCACCGGATGCTGGTGTTCTCCTGGGTCACTTTTTCCCGAAGACCCTTCTCAAACACAGACTCCCCCAGGGCCTGGGCCAGCTGCATATCAAACCTGTTCAAGCAGAGGGCATGTCATGGCATTGGGGGGGGGTCCCTGGGGCATGAGGGGCGGGCAAGGGCTGGACAGAGGCAGTGAACTTATCGGCAGCCACGAGAGAGAGAAAGAAAAAGAGAGGGAGGGAGAGAGAGATGAGAGTTTGCACTCAGTGCTTTTATCTAAGGTTGTAGATGGGCAGGAGGAATCTAGAATGTCAGAGGGCAACTTTTAGGGCTCAGATAGAGCTTCTCCAAATATAACAGAGACTTGTATAAAACACGATAAAATACATAAGTGAAAACCAGGGTAGAATAGATAACAGAACAGATAACAGGAAAAGAAGAACATACAGAAAGATAGAAAAACCTCATCTATCGGGTTTCCCCATATACAGGCTTGGGGTCTAATAGTCACTGATGGGGGAAGGAATGGAAGTATATATTTGCACAAACAAGAGAGAGTCTATACTGTGTCTCCTATAGGAGATTGTCTGTCTCCTGTAGCCATCAGCTATATCAGAGCCCAGTGATTATTGATAAAAGGCTGGACACTACTACATTCGGTCTTGTCTTCATTTGGTTCCCCAGTAAAAAACACAGAGACTCGACGGTCCTCTTCAGGGCTGCCCTGGGAATCAGGAAATGCCTCATTTGGGGCCCACCTGCCCCTGCACGATGGTGACTGCCAAGTGTGAAGCACCTCCTGGATTTGACATCATTCTATGCAGTTGCCTTGAACTTCTACCCCTCTCCTAGATGAGGAAATCAGTAGAGGAGGCTCTCTGCCAAGCCTCAATAAGGTATGACCTTGGTCACTTGCCCTCGGGCCACATGGAAACCCCTATGGAGAGTTCCCTGGGCACGACCAGCCTGGCTGAACTGGGCATGGGGTCTGGGCCCTAGCGGGAAGAAAGTCTCCCCTGTTACAAGACTATCCAATGTATCTTAACACCAGATGGTCATTCAAAGCCTCAGACTCCCAAGAGAGCCCATCATGGGAGGACGAGGGAGTCCTCCTGTTGGAAGAGCCCAGGAGCTTTCTCATTGGCTGATGGTGACGTCATTCAAGGCCACCTGAAAAGGGAAACATCATGGTGGTAACAATGGTGTGGAGTCCCAGAGTGCCAGGCTCTGTACTGGGTCCATGTAGTAAGGATTCAGCAAGAAACATGTGATGATATGGATTTTACAGAAGAGGAAGCTGAAGTTCAGACAGGCAGAGTGATTTGGCCCCAAATGCCAGGCAGGGTCCAGGTCTGTTGCTGTCTTAGCTAGCCCCCCATCTAACTGGTACAGTTGGGGACAGACAGTGGGGGCTAGCCAGTGAGAGGGTTCCAAGGAGGCCCTGGCCTAACAGGCTACCTAATGCCAAAGAATGGCTCCTACAGAGACCCGAACTTCTGGAACACACTGACTGACAAACTGCATGAGGCCAGATGGATTCCCACACCCACTTCACCCCACCTAAAGCAGGCCTGGGTCCTAACCTCCAGTGAGTGTGTGAGTCGGTGAGCCCAGCCCAGGCCTCACAGCAAGGAAGCAGGCTGGGAGTTCCATCGGCCCTCGGAACAGAGCTCTGTGACCCGTGGAATAACCATGGCAACAAGAAGCCAAACCCAGATGGAACCACTTTGGGTGGCTGTGAACTTAGATGCCACGGTGGGGAGATAGGGGAACTGTGGTGGACATCAGTCCACCAGGGCCCAGCAAACTGAGGCGGCGGCTACCTCTACAGTTTGATTAGACTTAGAGAGATAGGAGGAAGGGTTGCTCCCTTCTAGATCTTTCCCCACTACATTTTGCCTGACTTCCCATCATTAGAGCAAGGCTTCTATCGTCCATCGGCTCCCTGCTAAAATGTTGGTCCACTGAGACAGATAATGACTGCTGTTTGCAACGAGCTTCAGAACATGAATTAATGTCTGCCAGGAGAGGGAGAGGGAGAGGGAGAGGGAGCACCACAGGACAAGTAAGTCTCAGGGGGAAACAATTTAAGTATGAAGAAATGGGGATTTTCCCAGGGGAGCCCCATCAGGAGGGTCTTGAGTGCCTAGAATGGAGGATTCTGCCCGAGGAGTGTCAGGGAAAGACCAGAGAGATGGAATTTCCGGGTCGCAAAAACTCCATGGAAAGCTCCCATCCTCATCGAAGAGTGAAAACCATCCACATAACTCCTCAGAATAGGAGCAGAGGGTCACCTGGGTGGCTCAGTTGGTTAGGCATCTGCCTTCAGCTCAGGTCATGATCCCGGGATCCAGGGATCTAGCCCTGTGTCAGGCTCCCTGCTCAGCAGGGAGTCTGCTTCTCTCTCTCCCTCTGCCCCTTCCCTGCCTGCTTATTCTCTCTCTCTCTCAAATAAATAAATAAATCTTTTTAAAAATATTAAAAGAACTGGAGCAGAACCCACAGATGAAAGCTGATATTATCATAACTGGCAGAAACCCTGAGGGGAGGCTGGAGTCCCCATGTCTGCATTTATAGATGGGGTCTGCAGGAGTTATTCTTTTTTTTTTTTTTTAAGATTTTATTTATCTGACAGAGAGAGAACACAAGTAGACAGAGCAGCAGGCACAGGAAGAGGGAGAAGTAGGCTCCCTCTCAACCAGAGAGCCCAACATGAGGCTCAATCCCAAGACTCTGGGATCATGACCTGAGCCAAAGGTAGACGCTTAACTGACTGAGCCACCCAGGTGCCCCTATAGAAGCTATTCTTCAGCAATAAGTCCAAGAACTCCTTAGGAACCTCAGCCTTTCTCTGGCCTAGAGAGGAGATACCATTTGACAAGGTCACATAGGACATGGCCAACGTAGGACAAAGCCATTTTCCCCACCGCAATGACAAGATTCAGCTGAGTCCCCAGGAACATGAAAAAGGAAACAGAGTCAGATATCAATAAAAGATTAAAGAAACCTCTCTTGTTTTGGAAGGCCATTGCTAACAACCCCCTCAAAGATCTTTTTTTTTTTTTTCACATGAAGAAGCCAGCTCAGAAAAGTTCCAAGTGAGAGAAATAATATTTAATTACACAGACCAAGTTCAAAATCTATGCCACTCCCATGAAAATATAACTCAGCTTGCCCCTTCTTGCATCTCTCGTAACATTTTTCTGAATTTTCTTCCCAGACTGTTTAAAAGAGGCTGTGTCTCATCTCTTTGTCTCCTATGAAGTCTCCATTGGAGGTCATCTAACTCAAAACGGGACTGGGCTTCCAACACAGCAAGCGTGCCCAGGCTTAAATGAGCTTGGGCACTGAGGTTTTGCAGACGGATGCTCCTGGGTCCCCATCTAGGTTCTACCATTTGGGGAGCATGGGAACCAGAGTGCCGCTTCAAGATGGGCATCATGTTCATGCACAAGGCTCCATCTGTCTGTGCCAGAGCTGTTCATGTGATCTGAGAGCTGAGGCCCTAACTGCCGAGAGCAGTGAGTGGATTTTTGGCCTCCCCATTCTGTGGCTCCGTGTCCTACAATGGGGCTAAGAATCAGACGTCAGTTCATTGGGTCTACCAACCATATCATTTAGTCCTCACTGGTATGGTGTGTTCTGCCCCCTGACCCGAGGATGAGAAACTGAAGCTCAAGGGGTTGAAAGATTTGTCCAAGGTCAGACAACTGGAAAAGGGCATGGTGAGGTCTTAAACTGGGGTAGCGTGACATCAGGGCTCGCTCCCCCAACCACCATGCTAGGGTGTCCTCACCCTCCAGAACCTATTCCTCACTTGATAAACAGGGATGTTGAGGCCCTGAGAGGCCAAGAAAGCTCCCCAAGGTCATGTGGCTATCTGGGTAACAGGAAGGAATCTCTTCTTGCTGCATATGTGGGAGAACCTTATAGGAATAAGATGTGAGTGGTGGGGAGGATATTAAGGGCCAGACAAGGGCATTAGGCCTTGTGGATGAGGAGCCCTGATGGAAGGGAGGGGGCCTGAAGAGGAGAACCTGGAGACCCCAGAAGACCCCCGCACCAATATAGCCCACCCTGGAGCCCCCACGAGGGGAGTGTCATGCAACTCACTTCTTCTGCTTCTTCTCAAGCTCGTGATTTCGGCTCTGATGGTTCTCCAGCTGAAGGCGGGTGTCCTCCAGGTCACAGGTCAGATGGTGGCACTTCCTCTTGTGTTGGTGGGCCATTTTCTTGGCCCCCTCATAGGCGCTCTGCAGCTCCGCAAGCTGTGGGAGTCACAGAATGAATTACCCCGCTGGGTCTGCACTTGAACGGACTTTCTACTTGGTACTTCAAGTAGCTGCCATCACTACAGTGAGTGTGGTGGAGAGAACAGGTGCTAGGGTCAGAGACACCCAGACAGGACCACTTTCTGCCTGTGTCTCCACAAGGAAGCTGCTTCTCTGACCCTGTCTGCTCAGGGGGAAGATGGGGGCAGGGGCGATTGCATCCAACTCTTGGGGTCGTATTGAAATTGCCTCCATAATAATTCTGCCAAAGTGTCCATAGATTCTACCCAAGCCCTGCCTCAACACGACAGCCCCATGAGCCTGCAGTATTAATACCCTCCTCCGTGGGCTTCATCTCTGAGCCATGTGGAGATTAGCCCAGAAGCAGTCAAAATAGTACATCTCAAGGCTCTACCCAGGAACCCCATGAGACAGTCTGTAAAGGTTCAGGCCGTAAATGGCACTTTCGACGGCCCAAATTACACAGCAATACACATAACCATAAACAAACAGAAAAGCAAAGCCTCTCGCCTCTTCCTCAAGGAAAAGCCCTCCCAAATGTCCTAGTTTAAATCTGGGAAAGAGGACAACTCAGCACACTTGCTTTGAAGAAATGGCCTCATTAAAGAATTTCTTTAAATAAGCAAAACTCTGAGTTAATGAAGCCTGTAATTCTAAATTCAGTATTTGAAGGCAAATGGGATGTTTTCTTATATTCTGTAGCTCAGAAAAGGTTGCAGCTTTATTACTTCTTAATGCAGCATGAATAACTCCCCCCTTCCTTGGGGAAACTGACCCGCCTTTATAATTTGTTACTAAAGAACTCCGCAGTTCCCTTGTAGTTGGGTTTATCCACAGCTCAGGATGACTTTGAGGACTACAGAATAATGTCTGGCTTGGAAGTGACCACAAAAACCATCATCAGCAGGGAGAATCCTGACCTTCCATTGTTTATAAAACCCCCATATGATCTCACCCTGGCCCCCCTCTGCATGGTGGTCACATAATGCTTTTCTCTCAGTGAGGAGATACACTTAACAGCAGTACAGGCAAGTAGGACCTCAATTCTCAAGGTGCTCATCACTGATGGGGGTGGGGAACCCAGAAGTGAGCAGATAATTATAATACATCATGATGAGGTTTATACTTGGGGACACAATTCAAGGGCACCCAACCAGTCTGTATCAGGGGAGACTTTCTGAAGGGAAGGACATATAAACTCACATCTTAAGGATAGTTGGAGGTATCCAGGTCAGGGAAGGAGAATATTCTAAGAAAAGGTAAGTATGTGCAAAGGCCCAGAGGTGAGGAAGACTAAGGCAGTGCAAGGGAAGAGGATAGAGAGCCCAGAAATAGACTCACAGAGATATAGACATTTGATCTTTCACAAAGGGATAAAGGTGATACAATGAGCAAAATAATCTTTTCTGCAAATGATGTTGAGACAACTGGTCATCCACATGCAAAAAAAAAAAAAAAAAGAAGAAGAAGAAGAATCTTGACATAGATCATACACCCTTCACAAAAATTAACTTAAAATGTATCACACACCTAAAATGTAAAACTATAGGGCTGCCTGGGTGGCTCAGTGGGTTAACCCTCTGCCTTCAGTTCAGGTCATGATCTCAGGGTCCTGGGATCAAGCCCCGCATCGGGCTCTCTGCTTAGTGGGGAGCCTGCTTCCTCCCCTCTTTCTCTGCCTGCCTCTCTGCCTACCTGTGATCTCTGTCTGTCAAATAAATAAATAAAATCTTTTAAAAAAATAAAAAATAAAATGCAAAACTTTAAAGCTCCTGGAAGATAATTTAGATGAAAACCTACATGACCTTGGGTTTGGCAATGACTCTTTAGAGATATACACCAAAGTCATGACCCATGAAAGAAAGAATTTAAAAGCTGGACTTCATTAGAAGTTAAAAATTTCTGCCCCGCAAAAGACACTGTCAAGAAAATGAAAAGACAGGGGTGCCTGATTGGCTCAGCTGGTTAATCAGCCTTCAGTTCAGATCATGGTCCCAGGGTCCTGGGATTGAGCCTCACGTTGGGGCTTCCTGCTCAGTGGGGAGCCTGCTTCTCCCTCTCCCTCACCCCACCCCCTGCTTGTGTGTTCTCTTGTTTACTCTCAAATAAATAAATAAAATCTTTTAAAAATAGAAAATGAAAAGACCAGCTATCGACTGGGAGGAAATATTTGCAAAAAAACATATTGGACAGACGACTGTTCTCCAAAATATACAAAGAACACTTAAAACCCAACAAGAAAACAACTCAATTAAAAAATGGGCCAAAGACCTTAAAGGATAGTTCTCACAAAGAATAAAGACCATGAATAAGCCTTTCAAAAGGTGCTCCATGTCATATGGCCCAAGGGAATGGCAAATTAAAACAAGACACCACCATGCACCTATGAGAATGGCCCAAATCCAGAACACAGACAACACCAAATGCTACCAAGGATGTAAAGCAACAGGAATTCTCGCTCAGTGCTGGTGGGAATGCAACATGGGACAGCCACAGTGGGAGACAATTTGGCAGTTTCCTCCCAAACTGAACATGCTCTTCCCATATGATCCAGCAATTATTCTCCTTGCGAATGACCCAGAGGAGTTGAATGTTTCTGTCCACACGAAAACCTGCACATGGGTGTTTATTTCAGCTTTACTCGCAATTGCCAAAACATGGAAGCAACCAATATGTTCTTCCATAGGTGAGTGGACACACTGTGGTCTATCCAGACCATGCAATATTCTTCAGCTATCAAGCTAGGAAAAGAGGTAGAGAAACTTCAATGCCTACAACTAAGTGAAAGAAGTCAATCTGAAAAGGTGACACACCTTATGATTCCAGCTATGTGACATTGTGGAAAAGGCGAAAGTATGAAGGGATGAATCACTGAGGCAGGATTTTTAGGGTAGCAAAACTCCTTTTTTTTTTTTTTTAAGATTTTCTATTTGACAGAGAGAGAGAGAGAGGCAGCAAGAGAGGGAATACAAGTAGAGGTAGTGAGAGAGGGAGAAGCAGATTCCCCACTGAGCAAGGAGCCCGATGTGGGGCTTGATCCCAGGATCCTGGGATCATGACCAGAGCTGAAGGCAGACACTAACGGACTGAGCCACCCAGGCACCCCAAACTCCTCCTTAAAACTACAATGGAGGATCCATGTCCTGACACATTTGTCTAAACCCACAGAATGTACACCAAGAGTGAACTCTACTGTAACCTATAGACTTTAGGTGATAATGAAGCATTAACATAGGTTCATCCGTTGTATCAAGGGTGCCCCTCTGGCAGGGGTTGTTGATGATGAGGGAGGCAATGGTCTAAGCAGGGAATGTATAGGAAGATACCCTCCTCTCTCTCTGGCTATAAGCTTTGAACAAGTGAATATGCTTGGATTCAGCATGCTAGAGTCATTTATGAGACCTGATTCCCCACCCAATTCCGCACAGTGCTCTCACAATGGTAGGCTGAGATTGGCCCCAGTGGAAATATTTACACCATGGAAATTGGCCATTGGTAAATGGTAGACATCGGGGTGTTTAGTTTCAAAGGCCCAGTTACCAGCACACCACTAGTTAGAGTGTAGGCTTGTTAAAATGTAGTCTAGGTGTCACTGGAGACCATTCAAAACAGGCAAAGAGACCAAAATATCCCTATATTTGTCTAGAAAATATTAGATATGAATACCTGATATTTGTGATGTCTGGCTGCACTTTCAAGAAAGGAAGGAAGACTTCAGGATATCCTAAACACAAAGGACACAAAACAAGAGCCATGATGGGTTTGGCAGCCATGGTGGGGGAGAAAGAGAGCAGCCAAAAGATCCAGAAATGTCACTAAGGATC
This sequence comes from Enhydra lutris kenyoni, assembly GCF_002288905.1. Classification (NCBI taxonomy): domain Eukaryota; kingdom Metazoa; phylum Chordata; class Mammalia; order Carnivora; family Mustelidae; genus Enhydra; species Enhydra lutris. Next base: position 6,670,359 of record NW_019154157.1, read on the forward strand.
ATAGCACCACGGCTGGGTTTGAACGCTCAGACAGAGACAAGAGACAAAGCCTTGGGACTAAGGAAGGTGGAGGTTGGAAAGAAGACCCGTGCATTAAGTCATGACCCTCAGAGAGCTGCCCCTCAGGGTAAAGGGGCAGGAAAAGCTCCACCCACTGGTCTGGAAGGGAGTCAGAAGGCCTGGTGCCAGGCTGGCTCTGGATGGATGAGAACATGTTCCCCTAAGAAGTCAAAACCCTAGATCTGTGCCTCAGGTGGGTTGAGAGCTCAAATTGGCACTTTGCCCTTATTGCCAAAGTCTGCAATGGAGAGAAAATTTCAGAATCTCAAAGGCTGCTGCAGGAGACAGAGCAAAAATACTCCTTCTAGAGAAACACACCCACAACCCTACAAACATAGGACTGCCATGAAAAGCAATACAACATTTTTTTAAAGTTTAAAAGCAAGAGCTAAAATAACTAAACAAAAAATTAAAAATAGAGCTACCCTATGACCTGGCAATTGCACCACTGGGTATTTACTCCAGAGACACAGATGTAATGAAAGGAAGGGCCACATGCACCCCATGTTCATAGCAGCATTGTCCACAGTGGCCAAACTGTGGAAAGAGAAGAGATGCCCTTCAATAGACAAATGGATAAAGAAGATGTGGTCCATGTACACTATGGAGTATTATGCAGCCATCAGAAAGGATGAATACCCAACTTTTGCATCAACATGGATGGGACTGGAGGAGATTATGCTGAGTGAAACAAGTCAAGCAGAGAAAGTCAATTATCATATGGTTTCACTTACTTGTGGAACATAAGGAATAACATGGAGGACATTAGGAGAAGGAAAGGAAAATTGAAGCGGGGGAAATCAAAGGCGGGGGGATGAACCATGAGAGACTGTGGACTCCAAGAAACAAACTGGGGGTTTTAGAGGGGAGGGGTGGGGAATGGGTGAGCCTGATCGTGGGTATTAAGGAGGGCACGGATTGCATGGAGCACTGGGTATGGTACAGAAACAGTGAATCTTGGAACACTGCATCAAAAACTAACAATGTATTTTATGGTGACTAATATAACACCATTAAAAAAAAGAAAAAATAATAAAATAACTAAACACACACAAAATTCACCATAAGAGTCAGAGGAAGAAAAAGGAACATTCCATCACACAGACCAACTGGGAGCCTGTGGTGCAGGAGAAAGAGGCATGTTGATGATGAGCTCACAGTCAAAATTTACAAAACACTGAAGGAAACAGTCCACCCTGAGAGTCAGCGTAATGTGCAGTAACAGCACAGTCTGAAAGAGGCTGAAAGATCTCTTGGCTGCTGTGGGGCAGGTAGGTGAGGGGAGAAGCTGGAGGCAAGGAGACCAAGTAGGAGGCTGTTGCTCTGATCTAGATGAGAGATGGAGATGGGAGATTAGAGGCAAAGGAAATGGATAAGATTGGACAATTCTGAGGGCATATGGCAATCATTCTATAGAGGAGAAAGATCTGAGGCCCAAGGTCCAAGATTCTTTATTCCAGAGTATTCTTTCCCCATGTACAACACCCACATATGGACAAAATGTTTCTCATCTCCCACAATGACCAGTATTTGGAGTGGAGGTGGAAAAACATGAAATGGAGGTGCCCTCTTTCTCCCTTCCCAGGTTCAGCCAATACCTTGAACAGTGCTGCTAAGAACCTCCCCAATCTGGCCCTTTGGGGACCCAGACCTGCTACAACCTCTTACCTTCTGCTCCAGCTCTTTCCTGGATGTCAGCTCTGAGTCCAACCTCTCCTCAAATTGCTGCAGACGCTTCCTGAGGAACTCGTTCTCCATCTGAGCACAGTCGAAGCGCATCTGCCATTCATCCGCTATTTAACAAAGTCGGGGGTGGGACGAGGCAGGAGGGGAGGTTAGGTGAATGAGGGTGGTTCTCTCACACTATCTTAGCTCTTTGCACATAATTTTGCAATATAGAGTTCCTGAGGCCTGACCTTGGACTTCAGGTTAAGAAATTCTGCCTTAAGTCCAAGTTAAAAAACAAAAACAAAAAAAATCAAAAACCTCTTCTTCCAGGCAGCCTGTCCTAACCACCTCTAGTTGCCCAAAATTATTGCCTGCTTACTATTCTAAGCTCTGTTGCCTTATACTGTTTAATTTCTCTACAAGCATACACATACTTTTCTTTTTCCAAGGGAATTCCACAACCATCTATTCTGGAGAGCTATTTCAGTCGTTTGTAGATTCTCAACACCCTCTAAAAGCATCCACAACACACAGAAGTTTCCCCCATACATGTTGATACAAGTTCACCAATTGGAATCATCTTTCTGGCCAACCACATTGGGTGACAGTACGTAAGCAATGACTACTGGTTAAATTAATTAACAAATAAGTCAATGAACAATAATTAAAGGGTAATAAATAAGGGCAATGAATGTATAGCAACAGAGACATTGGTCCTAAGATATCTCTATGAGATAAGAGAACAATCCCTTGATTCAGTAAAAATCTTAAAAAAAAAAATCTCTTGCTGGTATGATGAAAACTACTTGAATAGAAGGGGCTAGACCAAGGTTATGGTGTCTTTAGATTATCTGAGTAATAGAATAATTCCCTTAAGGTAATGGAACTGTGGGAAACATTCCACATGTGGACAGCTGAAGATAGTGACCATCCACTTCATTCATCCATCCATCCATCCACCCAACCAACCATCCATCCATCCATCCAACCATCTTTCCATCCATCCATCTATGCATCCATCCATCCATAAATACATCTATCCATACATACATACATATATACATACATACATTTATCCATCCATCCATCCATACATACATACTTATATACATATATGCATACATTCATCCATCCATCCATCCATCCATCCATCCATCCATCATACATTGTTCCTTCTACCATGCACTGAAATGCCCACTGAGCACACTGCTGCACATGAGGCACAAGGGATAATGAAACAAATAAGAAACCACACTATCTTCCAGCAGAATCTAGTACAGGAGACAAACATACAAAAAGACAACTACAACCTAGCATGATCAGATCTCTCATAAGGGAAGCTTATAGAAATCCAGAAGAGAATTCAAACTCACAAAAACAGCAAACTATTTTGTACATGATTGTGTCTGAGGGACTTACTACAATGCGTAGCATATCATAAATACTTCATAACTTTCACTGGATGGATGGATGGATGGATGGATACACAGATGGATGGAAGAATGGATGGATGGACAGGTGGACACATGGATGGATGGAAGGATGGATGGAAGGGTACACAGATGGATGGATGGATGGATACATGGATGGATGGAAGGATGGATGAATGGATGAGTGGGTACATGGATGGATGGATGGAAGGATGGGTGAATGCTCAGAAAGATGGTAGGACTGAAGTCTTAGAGGAGGTGACTCCAATAGGGACTCCCACATAATGAACTCAAATAGGATGATAAAATTATAAGGAGTTAGAGATTGTTCAGGTTTCCACCAAGGTAAATAATACCATGGCAGAAAAAGAATCCTGTCTCCCCACCAGGGGAAAAAAAATAACCCTCAAATAGCAAGCATCTGGAAAGGAAGAGAAACCAGAAAGCATTTGTGCAGCCTTACTCGTACTCTGCGTTATGATGTACCACAGAGCGAGTGGTAGGCATGGTCAGCACAAGCAGATGAGGAAACAGTTCTCCATGCCTCAAGGCTGATTTCCACCTCTAGCGTCCCTCCCGGGGGTGGGGTATGGGAGAGGCATTCTTAATCCATACATATAATTCAGCCCTTCATTATCCACTTTTCCTAGATTTATCTGACTTCCCCATGTCTACCGTAAATTTCTGGAGTGCGGGGCCCAACTAAAATCCTTCTGTCACCCCCTCCCCTGGTGGCCTACCCAGTGCTGTCCGCACACCATAAAAGGTCCTCTCCAAACACTTCACCACGCATGGTGGAAAAACAGCCATGTTTTCAATAATTGATACTCTGGCTTGAGCCATTGAGGAGGTTGTCGTGGGCTTGCTGGGGTGTGATTAAAATGTTTTATGGCTCCTTTCAACTTTCCTATATTTTAGAAATTTTCTGTAATGAGTATGTATTGCTTTCATAATGAAAAACAAAATATTTGTGGATTTGGCTTCCTGGAATGAGCATCCAGGGCTGAGAGCCTATATAGCATTGTGACTAATACGCTCGTGGGCTAAGCACACCTCCCCCTCCCTTTCAGCTCCCAGATCTTCCCAGAGAGAAACAAACTGGGCCATCAATCACAGTCAGGATGAAACTGGGGCCCATGGTCTCCTGGGGAACTGTGCTGTCCCAACCCATGGGGTGTGGGTGAACCCATTTCCCACTCGCTGCTTGTACCCTCCTTTGCTGGGTGCCGCATCCCAGAGAATCCCAAGCTCCCCTGGTAAATGCCTGCCCTGGGGGTAGCCAGGATGAGAGGAGGCCAGAGCAGAGTGAAATGCAAATGCACTTTACCTCTTCACCGCCTCATGACCCCTGTTCCTCTGAGTGTCCCTGACGTTTCTAGGGCACGAATCCTCTGGGGGCACCAAAGGGATGATGTCAAGGTGTTTTAAAAGTTGACAGATGCTCTGGGCGTTCTTCTCACCTGACTCATTTAGACTGGGGAGAGGAGCTGACAGAGATGTCACTGTGCCTCTCGAACCATAAGACGTGGGTTTTGGGGTAACTGCGTGAGCCAGGCATTAAGCAGAAAACCTGGCTCTGTGGAGCACACCTGTCGCTGAGTGATTCAGGGGCCTCATCTTCTCTCCAGTACCCCCTGAGTGCCTGACACCGCTTTTAAGTGGGGACAGGAGTAGTTTCTTCTCCAGAGTTTACGAACACAGATAACGACCCCACTATTAGTAGCATCAGCCGTTAAGAGTAAGTTAGCCATGAACGTGGCTGAACGGTTTCCATCAATCACCTCTGACAACATCCATTCAAAAGATGAAAAAACTGAGAAGCACATTTCTTGCCCCAAAGCCACCTACCTGGTAAGAGACAGAGTCTAGGTTCCAACCCAGCAATGCAATTTCATTGACTCCACTTTTTAAAAACTGAAATACCTTGCTCAAAATTTATATGAAAAATATTCATGTAATTCTAAAGGTGCTTTGCCATAGAGTCATTTTTTTTTTAACATTCTTAGTGTTCTTACTGAAGTGTACACGTCATGTTGATAATTTGCTATTTGGGCTATTGTTGGGTTCTCTGACTCATGTCTGCTCTAGACCAGAAGTTCCGGGAGGGCTGGGCTGTGTCAGCCCTAAAGCAGTGTCTTGAGCATAGTCAGTGCTCAGTGTGTATGAATGAATGAATGAATGAATGAAACAAAAAGGTGGCATTTTCCACCCACGTCTAACCGCAGGAGTCCCCGGTCTGCTCACCTCCTCCAGTGTGGCTCCTTTCCAAGTCATTCAACTGAATTTTCTGCTGGGCTTCTTCCAACTGCTTCTGCACTTCCCCCAAATTCTTCTGGACTTGCTCATACTTGCTCTGGAAGAAAGACCTCAACGTATCAAACTGGAGCTCGATAGAGTCTGGGCCTGGCCGTCCCCCCCCCGTGATACCCCCATAGCCAGGGACTGTCTGGCCCCTGCATGGTGCTCATTCAGGGCACCTTCAAGGCCAAGCCTTAGGAAGACCCAAATGTCCTCCAGGACCTTAAACATGGGAGTCTGCAAACTAGTGTACCTTGCGCAGGCTTACCGCTCTCACACGCAGGCAGATGGCAAGGGGGGCAGGCCCAACCACTCCCAGCCACCGTGCGTGGCCACAACCACACCCTCCGGCAGCTCCCAGGGACTATTCACCTTCAGCTCCTGGACCTCCCGGCAAGCGCGCAGCCGCTCTGCCCGCTCATTCTCCAGCACCTGGCAGGCCACGTCCCCTTTGAAGTGTTCATCAGCAAGCTCTGTGGTCAAGTCAGCAATCTGAAATGGGGAGGGTTACAACAGGGTCACTCGTGGGAGGAGGGCCACCAACCCTTCTCCCCACAGGCACCCTCCACAGGACCCCCCGGGGATAAATCACCAGCTCTCTGTGTCATGAGATGGTTAAGAGCGTGGATGTCAGAATTGTATTGGTCTTGATGAGTGAGAATTCTTGGCCCAACACTCACCAGCGTTGTGACCGTGAACCAGGCAGGATGCCCACCCAATTCCCAGTTTTCTCAACTTTACAAGGTGGGAGATAACTTATAGAATCGTTTTGAGAATTAAAGGAGATCATTCACATAAAGCTTAGCACAGGGCTGACACATAGTAAGGGCTCAATTTAAAAAGCTGTTTTAGCAGAAATTCTCCTTACCCATCCTTCAGTGAATCATTTTGCTGGACAGACCAACAGGCTCCCCTCAGTAAGACTCACAGATGCCCACCACATAGGAAAGCACTAAGCTACAAAACCTCTCTTTGGGTACGCCTGGGGGGCTCAGTCGCTTAAGCCTCTGCCTTTAGCTCAGGTCATGATCCTGGAGTCCAGGATCCAGTCTTACACTGGGCTCCCTGTTCAACGAGGAGTCTGCTTCTCCCTCTGCCCCTTCCCACTGCTCATGTGCTGCATGCACACTCTCTCTCTCAAATAATGAAAGAAAGAAAAGAAAACCTCTTTATGGCTCCCCTCTACCAGGGAATGGCCATTCCCTGTTGTGTGTTCCCCACCCATTTATTCCAGGTGCATTTCTGCAACAATTACTGATTAAATTAACTATTACATACACCTAAAAAAATATGACCAGGCAAGGCATTTCCATGAAAATTAGGGGGAATGCACTGGAAGAAATGAATGCATGCGAGCTGCTTCTTAAAACGCTTTAAATTCTAATTCAAACATCTACTTTTTCAAATAGTTGCAGGTGTGAAAACTACAGGAAAAAACAATTAATAAATTAGGTTTCTGCCAGTGAACTCCCTCACCATTTGCGCTGCCCTAATGAAATCAAAAGGAGAAATCACATAGTCACGTGTTCGGGGCATGGTCTAAGAAAGGAAGAAGTGGGTCGTGAGTCAGGCGCTCCCACTCTACAGGCTGTGGTCCTACCTCAGAAGTACAGTGAGTTAAGGCAGTTCTGTTTCAAGGCAAAAACATAAAAACACTTATATTTTAATGAATTCCCACTTGTACCGACGTTTTTCCCGTCAACGACCAACTAGAGATGCCAGATGGGTCAAGACTTCTGTGCTATTATTGTCCCAAAGTGCAGCCTTCCAGGTTCAAGGATATGCCAAAGCAATGAGGAGAGAAATGGTTATAAGTGGAGCATTTATGATGAAAAGGCTCAGAAATGACCTTACACAGAAGGATAGTTCGGGAAACGGAGACTCCTTCCATGGAGCACAGTGGTTAAAAGACAGGGAAAGAAAAGGAAAAGGAGGAAAAGAAGGAGGAGGAGGAGGAGGAAAAGGAGAAGGGGAAGGAGGAGGGGGGGAAGAGGAGGAGGAGGAGGAAGGTACGAGGTTCAAGTCCAGACACAACAACTAACATATTACGTGACCTTGGACGAACGTCTTCCTCTCTGGGGCTGTGGTCGGCTGAGCGGTAAAATGCATTGCATTGGGGAAGTCTATCATCCTTCCTGCATTCCCATCTGATGCCATAAATGTTGTACATGAAGATGTCTAAACACTTCCTTCTCGCATAAGACCCAGTGCGTGGCACCGAGAAACGACTGCGGGCTATTGTCACAGACACTAAGTGGTCCTTACAGCATGGAACCCAGCTGCCACCCCAGCTAGTTCCCATCAATACCATCAGCTCACAGGTGGCCTCAAAAATCATTCCTCTGCTCCACGGAGGAGGAGGATATACATTTTGACTTGGAAAAAAAAAAGTCCCCAAGATATATTGCCAACAGTGGAGAGCGGGGTGGGGGTGGGGGGATGGAGAAAAGCAAAGTTGCAGAAAAGAATGTTTGGCATGTTCCCGTTTTTGTTCTGTTTGTACTTGCACCGTTATCAGGGATTTCTTCTTTCCCCCTAGAAGGGTGGGCTCACTGGGGACTCCTATTTCCTTGTAATGCATTTCTCCACTGTTGATTTTTTAAACCACTTTTGTAATCGGCAAAACACAAAACCAAATAAATTATCTTTTAAAAAATAGTCCCCAAAAACTGAGCTACAAAAACAAGGATTGGTGCTCCAGAACATTCTAGGCCCCCCATCTTTTTTCCCCTCCTCCAATCCATGGGCCTCCCATCTTGGTGTTCACACCAGTGTGGGCTTAGACTGAAATGTGTATTTCAATGGAAACGGGGAAGAAGGAGGCTTAGGGAGAGCATTCCAAAGTCACATAGCAAGTGAGTGACAGAGCTGGGACTTGAGCCGAGATGAGTCCTGTCACAAACCAGGGGCTCTCCCAGGGCAGAGCCCTCCTGGCTGTCTCTGGGGTGGGGCTTCCTGTTGCTGTTCCTTACACTGGTATCTTTAATGTGTTCTGGGGAAACACGTTTGCAGTCCCCTGGGGGTGGTCCCCTGGGGGTGGTCCCCTGGGGTGGTCGTTAGAATGTAGAGCCCAGTCTAGAATTCCCAGAATGCCCACACCACCGCAATCTTCGGCGGGACCCAGGGATCTGGACTTCAACACGTTTGTTGTGCTTAAACGCAACCAAGTTTAAGAATTACTGCCTTAGAAATTGCCAGAATCTCTTCCTAATCTTGGCTTCATGCTTGGCTTTAGATGGGTTAGACTGGCTTATGTACAAGGACATAGCAACACTGGCCCTAGAAGAATGATCATTTGCAGTGAGCACTGAATATGGGCTGGAGCAACCTGGGAACGCCCCAGATCACGCCCTAATGCCCTGCGTCCCCCATCTCTGCAGTCAGCATTGATCCCAAACACCAGGATTGTGTTCTCCCCACCTTAGCCAATTAGTGTGAAATTTAATTTGTTCTAATCAGCCTGAGCAAAGGGAGCACAAAATTAATTTAAGGCATTAATTTTGAGTTCTACACAACCCAAGTCTAGAGCCCCAAGGACAATTAATGCTTTCAAATTAGGGACATGACAGACGCTTTTCACAGAGACAAGTAGCCCCCGACCTTCTCCTGTCCCCACCAAACCCTCTCCCTTCCTACATTTTGGGGCCCAAGGGCTTTATCCGTAGAGGTGAGGGTTGGGCACCATGCCCAGAGCTATTAGACAAATATAAAATGAAAACCAATTTAACGAGAGGAGAGCCTGGTTGGCAAACCCAGAAGGATCCTTGCAGATTACTCAAGGACCAATTAACTAGAAATTATTCTGAAAACCTCCCTGGATCCACCATTTAAGCCAAATCATCAGAAACTCTCTTTGTCCTTAGGGACAATGACTCCAAAGGTCTATCAAAGAGAAGGGGACAGAAATGAATGAATTTGCAGTATATTTTACATACAGTCAAATAGAAATAATATCTATCCCTCTCACTGGCATCATTTGCAGTTTGAGAGAAACAGTGGGTAACCATAAATGTTGATGGACATTGAATGCTAAGCACACACGGGACCCTTTGGGCTGTCACTGTCCCTTGTCATTCATTATGTGAGCACCAACTGTGTGCAGGGCTCTGCCTTCACAGATCTGCCTGCCAAGCTGGGGAGATAAAACCACATGTAGAACACCCACCTGTCTTAACCCAGCCTTGTCCTTGGCTCTTATATTCAAGAGCTCTCAAAACTCCTCAAATGATCTTATCTATAGAGAGCAAGCGGTGGCCTTTCACTGTCTTCCCAGTGAAACTTCCCAGTTTCAATTTAAAGAAAACACAATTGGTTCATTACAAGCCCTTACAGCAGAAAAAGCTCACGCTCACCGAATGCTGGGAGAGACATTTCTGTCATTCCCTGTTCACAGAACAGAAAACTGAGGCATTGAGTCACGAACTGATTTTGTTCAAGGTCATGGCTGTTAGGTCCCACAGGGAGTCCAGCGTGAATCCCAGGTGCTGAGTCATATTTACAGCACCTCCCTGTCCCCACATCCACCATCTGACTCAAGGTCCCACGCCCACTGGGGTCAGCAGTGCCCCTGGAGAAGACCCGGAAGGAGTGGATGGGAGAGGGGGAGTGATACAGCCAGCTGAGGCGGGGCTCAAAGGCAAGATCAACCACGACTGAGGGACATGCCCAAAAAGAAAGCTTATGGACCCCTGGTGGAAGGGAAGCCCCATCCCTGTCAACCTGGGTGATTAAGAGAGAAAATGGAAAATAAAATCAGAAAAACGGGGGAGGGGTTAATCAATAGGGAAAGGTTCTGTCCAGCCACAGAGCCGGCTGGCTGGGGCACTGTTTGCTTGTCAAGGAGATTAAAGCCATGGTTTCAATTGCATGGTATCTGCCCTCAGAGCTGCCTCAGTCATTAGGGGACCTTCAGAACAATTCTCTAGCTTAGTGGCGGCCTCCAGGGTTCCCCAGGGATTCACTCTGGGCACCAGGTCCAACACCTCCCTGTGTATTTCTCTCCCCAGCTAGACCCACCTTAATCATTGTCACTACTCGGAGAGTGCTCACCCTGGGCCCGGCGCAAGGTAACCCTCAGAACCTTCCAGGAACCAGGGAGAGGTAGGTACTGACATCTCCACGTTCCAGATGAGGACCTGAGGCACCAGGGTACAGACACTCACCTGAGGACGACCGGCCAGCCAGCGGCAGGGCTGGATGTGAATCAAGGCAGCCTGGCTCCAGGACTTTCTCTCCTAGACACACTGTCAAACTGCTTATTGGGGGCTCAAAGAATGCATAATAATGTATGTAGGAGCCAAGGAGGAAGGGAGGGACCACAGACTCCAGCGTGTCGGTGGGCATGTCAGTGGGCGGGTCGGTGGGAACGGGCCAAAGGGCCACGTTGAGAGCGGTGTCATGCCTCAGAGCAGGACACATGGGGTGACACATCATCGACAGGCCTTGTGGGGAGAGGGTCTTCCATGAGCTTTGGAAGAGGTCTTCAAAGTGCCATAGCACCACCCCCCTGATGAGGAAATAACCCCTGGGATGCTGTCCCCCACACATCCCATCTTGAAGATGTGTTTTGGTCGGGCCCTCCCCTTCAGGCTGGCGTGTAAACCTCTAACAAGATTCTCCAGCTCCTGTGATCTGGGCCAGATTCAGGAACTGACCCCATTCCATAGCCTCCCTGCGGGCATGAGGCCCTCCCACCACCAGGACTGCAGGGCTTGGCTGGAAGGAGGAGCCACTCCCTGACCCGATTCCCAGTTGGAGGAGCTGCTCCTCCTCTCTTGCTGCCTGTTTGGAGTCAGCCAGACCCAAGGTCAGAGCCCAGCTCTGCTACTCACTAGCTGTGTGATATTGGACAAATCACTTTCCCTCTCTGGTCCTCACTGTCCCCTTCTAGAACACAGGAATACTAATCACACCTTCTTTGCACTTTGTTGGGAAGGTAAAATGAGACAAAACAGGTAAAGGATGGGTCACAGCACCTGGCACAGACACACTGTTCATTGTTACTTTAATTACTTAATCCAACAATATTTCATTCATTCACTCCATTGACATTGAATGCTTTGAAGGGTATAAAAAGAGCTAAGATGTAATCACATACGTGTTAGCGGTGGTGGTGATGGGTGAAGACGGGCTGTGTACGATGGGCAGCAAGGGCCCAAAGCCACCTGCCCCTCATCTACCTTCTGCTCCTGGACCTGACCTTAAGTCATCCAGTTCCCCAGGTTTTCATCTGTATTACAAAGTAGGTAGAGAAAACAAGATGGCCCCCATCTTGGCTAACCTCCTAGAGATTAACTTCTGCTGGCCGCGATCGTGACTAGCCAGCACCAACTCCCCAGCTCTTTGCAAATACGCTTTCTGAACCTAAACCGAATCCTGGCGAATGCCGGGGGATTCTCTCTCGGCTATTCCTTACCAAAAAGCGAAACTTATCAAGCTGACGAGACTAGACATCCAGAGTACACAGACCTGTCTTTGGCTATAAATAAAGTCTTCGGGAAAACCCAGAAGATATTCCAGAGAAGGAAGAAAACACCCCATTCTCAGTTTTCTCCATGTGCTCCCACAGCCTTATAGGAAATCCCTATAAGAAGAGAGACCCGCTTTCGGGTGAAAATAAAAAACCCCACTTGGCATCCAGGCAGAATTTTTTGCACGCTTGAGGAATATTTATAGCTTGCTTCCTGGAGGCGTCTCATCTCCTCTTCGGCTCCTTCACAAATGAAGCACTTAAATCATTTTGCAATAATGTTGTCTTTTTAATAAGCCTAGTCAAATGGAGTTTCCACTGATGAGGCACACTATGTTTTAGCAACATTTCCGTCAATTGTTTCCCCCCTCTTACAGAGACAAGCGGGTGGGGTGCAGAGGCCATGAACGGGGCCAGGGGTATCTTCGGGATACGTGACCCGAAGAACTGTCTGCCTCCCAACCATCAACAGAAACTCTTCTAAGACAGTAGAAGTGCAGGAAAGGAAGTACCTTCCACCCGTTCCTTCAAGTGTGGTCCCCAGACTGGCAGGTTCCACATCACCTGACAGCACATTCAAAATTCCGAACCTCCAGAGCCTCCCCACACCTGCTGACTCAGAATTGCTAGGGCTGCAGAGCAGCGTACTATATTCTAACACATCCTCCAGGGGATTTTGACACGCTTTGGAGTATGAGAACCACTGCTTTCACATGGCATGACTCTGCGTCAGATTCACCTTGGGGCTGGTTACAAAGAAGCAGTGAAGGACGCCCATCCCCAAAGATTCCCTCCTGGGTCAAAGCTTCGGGAGATGGCATGGGAAATCTGCAATGTACACAGCTCCCCCCAGGTGATTTGGATGCTCTGTAAAGTATAAAAGCAACTGGTTAAAAAAAAAAAATCATAGTAGCTTTTCGGGGGAGGGGAAAGAATGAAAGACCTTTCTTCAAATCAAATCTCACCTGGGCCCCAGTAGGCTACATATCACCAAATCTCAGCTGCCTCTGATGATAAGATACACCATTATGGAACATACGAAAAGAAAGTGCTGTCAATTTTTAGTGCCAGATGTTAGTGATTGTCAAGATGCATCACAATTACAGAGACACAAAAAGGTGGAAAATAGCATGCATCTGGAAATCAGTAAAATACAGAATGAAACCAAACAAGTGTACCTATTGCCACTGATACAGGTTTGGGAGTTCTGGAGTCCTTTGACCTCTTCTTAGTGCTTTGGCAGGTCTCTTCAGAGACAAAACTTCAGAAAATAAATCTTCTGATTATTGCATCCAGAAGGGCAAGCCACAGAGCAGAGGAAGAGATCTATGCCACGTATATCCAACAACTGAACTTATATCCACAGTATATAAAGAGTTGCTACGAATCAATAAGAAAACCACTAGACAATGGCCAAAAGACAATGAAAGACCACTCTGCCAAAGAGGATAACAAATTTTCAAACACATGCGAAAGGGCGCAAATTAAAAATCATGACGTGAGAGTCCTGCACGCCAACAAAACCGCTAAATGAAAAGGACAATACCATGTGCTGATCAGAGTGCAGGGCAACTGGAATGCTCACCCACTGCCATGGGAGAGCCAACTGGTATATACAATTAAGCAAACTGTTTGTATCAATTAGAACCCAATATAGAAAGAACTCAAAAACTAGCAATTCCATTCTGAGTGCATTCCTAACAGAAAGTGCATGATACATGCACCAAAACACATGTGGAAGGATGTTTACAGCAGGCTTATTCATGACAGCCCAAAGCTGGAAACAAGCAAATGCTCATTTAGAGTAGAATGAATCAATAACGCTCTATACACATGGCGTACTATACGGCAGTGACAATGAATAGGCCCCAACCATCCACAACCTGGATGATTGTCACAAACAATGTCACATGAAAGAAACCACACAAACACAACCACACACATTTGACTGTATCTAGGAAAAGTTCAAAACTAGGAGAAAAAAAAAAAAACACCTAATCTACATTGTTAGAAGTCTGTTCAGCAGTTACCCTTGCAGCGCAGTGGCTTAAAGGGCTATGGGGTGGGGGTGTTTTGGAAGGAGCCTTTGGAAGGAATGTCCTGTGTCTCCATACAGGTGTTGATTGCTTTGATGTGTTCAATTTGTGAAAATTCACTGAGCTGAAAACTTAGCGGGTATGTACTCTTTTGTATGTTGGACCTTAACTATAAAGTTTAAAAAGAAGCAAGAGGAGGGGGTCGGGAGAGAACCTGGGTAGGAGGATGAAGAAACGGTAACACTCAGTCCATTTAAATGTGCTTCCTGAATAAAGCTCTGCTTTTCCTCCTAGTTGAATTTTTTTAGGGAACTGATGTCATGCCCTTCCTTGGCTTGCAGTTCAAGACAATGTCTGCAAAAGCACTCCTAGAGATCCCCTCCTCTATTTAGTATACGCACATTACTGACGTTGTATTTTGCCAGGTTACTCAGTGCCCCTTTTCATGTGGACTGATAGAAGAAGCTTCTCTAATACCTCAATACCGGGGAAAATTAGTATTATCTCAAGCAACAGATATGTGTGTGTGTGTGTGCGTGCCTGTGTTTAACCTGGGGACAACGTGTTTTGAGGATATCTTGCTTCCCTCTTTGCTTTGGTTGCTAGGGAGCTCAGCATCAACATTTCAGTTCAACTTTCATGGCTCCATTCACCCATCTGGTGTCTATTCTGCACAAGGGCCTGGGCCACTGCGATGAGCAAAGACACACCCCTGCCATTAGGGCTTTACCTTCTAGCTGGGACACAAGCATGCATTGGGGGGTGGGGGGCAGGAGGCGGTGCAAGAGAAGGGCAGTTAGGACACACCCATCAATGCAGCGACAGGAAGCCCAAGGCCCGGGGATCACACATCAGTAGGGGCCAACCCATCCTTAACAAAATGTTAAGCCAAAAGGCTTCTTGGAAGAAGTACCACCTGAACTGGGTGAAAAGGAATGACCAGGCATTAAATGGGTAAGAAGGGTGGAGGGCACAGCCCATGCTAAGTCTGTGAAGTGAGAGCAGGTCTAAGTCTCATGGTAAATTTCTATTTCCTAAGTCTTCCTCTGGTCTGATATGCCCTTCAACTCTTATTTCCCATTGCTCTGATGTTCTTAGCTTTTAAATTTTCTCTTATTTTTGCCAGGCCCTATATGTCTTTTCATACCCATGTATAATACAGAGACACAAAGAACCTGAGTAGAATACTTGGGGGGCGCTGAAGGCTTGGTTCAGGTCTCAGAAGCCTGGCCCCTCCCTTCTTTCTCCCAGCACTGGGCAAGCTGTAGCTCTAGATGCTAATGATATTCACCTCATCATTCTCTCCAGTCTCCCCTGGCAGCTGAGGCACCACCCCAAGCCCCCAAGTCCGACTTGACAGTTGGTGATGAATTACTGTATCAAATGTCAGCTCAGTGGGAAGGAGTGTCTACAGGGAAGTCACTGATATTCCCAACCCATGCACTCTCTGATTTCTTGCTTCTGCTGCTCTACCATTGCTACTTGGGGCCAAGTGCAAGAGAGGTCGGGCTGCGCGCTCGATACAGACTTGAATGAGACCGTGGAGCAGGGCGGGTACTTGAGCGTCATTTCCTCTCCTACTTTACAGTTATTTTCCCCAAGAGGGCATGGACCCATGGTGCAGCCTTTCCACCCAGCCTCTCCTAACTCTGTGTGCTGTGACTGTCCCTTCCAGGAGTCCCACCTTGTCCATGGGAGTCAGAGAGAGAACCTCTGGTGGGAAGAGTGGACACAAATATAAGGGGAACGAGAAATGGTGGAAAAGAGATGACCACCACCCCAGACTTCATTCCATGTCCCCACGTGAGCTAGCCAGGCTCAAGCTGGGCTGTCAAAAGAAGAAGAAGAATGTGTTTTGTTGCCTTGATCATGAACCCAATTATAGCCACCACTATCCACATAGAAAATCAAACAATATTACTGGTAATAATAGCACCACAGGCTCACAGGTGTGAAAAGCTCCAGTTTTTGCTCTAAACTGGCAAATATTATCCCATGTTGCCTCAGGAACTTTGCACTTGCCACTTCCATTCTTTTCCCCAGATCTGTGCACAGATGGTGACACCAAGTGATTTACCACTAGACTCAAACATATCAATCTAGGGAAGCCGTCCTGGACCACTTAGGTAAAAAAAAGAGCCCCCCGTCTGACTACCACTTTCCTCTGCTTAATATCTATAGCACTTGACCATCCAAAAGTAGTTTGCTTGTTTATTTACTTGTGGTCTGTCTCCCTCAATTGGCCTGGGGACCTTGCAAGGACACAGATTTTGCCATCACCCTAGCTGGATCTGAGGTACCACCCCAGGCTCCGAATGACAGCTGGGACTAAGGAGGAGATGGGCACAGCACTCACCCTGGGCGCAAAACTTCAGGGAGTGCCAAGAAACTCAGAAACCAAGATAAATAACATTCTAATGCAATATTTAAGAAAGTCAAAATTAATGCCAAAAATCTTTGATGAATAAAACATCAAAAATTTAAATGGAGACAGGATCATACTGTGCCGACTGCCTCATTGGCATCACCTTAATCCCAGCCCACCCGTCCTGCGTTTATTTGAAATTTTGGTATTTGGCTCATCATGGATTTTTTTGCATCAATTTACATTTTAAAAGATGCTGCACTGAAATATGATTTATCTTGCTGACTTTTTGGCACCCCTTTAAATTTCATGCCCTACGCAAGTGACTTACTAGAGTCCTAGCCCTGAAAAACTAAGAGGAACAGCTAGTTTCTGTGAACAGCTCTTCCTTGATCTACCCACAGCTCCACAACCACAACCACGTTATACTCCATGCATTTGTTTAGGACTCTGGAATTTGCAGTAGTTCCCTTGGGGGCAGGGACCATCTGACTCCTGTCCCCATCCCCAGCCTGTGAACTCAACACCCAACTAAGGACAGAAGACATTAGCCAGGTAGTCATACCCCAGCCCCCAGATGTAACTTCCAATCACATGTCCCTTTCCATCCCCCAGAGGGGGCCTAGCTCCCCAAATTATGATTCCCATGAAATATCTTCACACCAAAACCATACAGCAGATGCCCCACTCCATAAACAGTATTGTCCTGCATACTTCAAAGGTAATATGTCCAATACCATATTTTAAGGATTCTCTCATAACTTAAACCATTTTTCTTCAGTGTTATGTTTTGGAGGGCAATCCATGTAGATTCGTCTCTAGTTGAAGAGTCAGGACATGTTTTCTATAAAGAGCCAGACAGTAAATATTTTTTACTCTTTGTAGATAATAGAGTCTCTGTGACAACTACTCAGCCCTGCCATTGTAACATGAAAGCCACCAGAGACTACATGTGAATGAATGGGTGTGGCTGTGTGCCAATAAAACTTTATTTACAAAAAAGAAATTGTGGCCAATGGGGTTCTGCCTGTGGGCCACAGTTTTCTTGCCTCTGTATTCATTTCTACTTTTAGCAACTCAATTTTTTAAAAGATTTTATTTATTTATTTGTCAGAGAGAGAGAGCAAGCACAGCAGACAGAGTGGCAGGCAGAGGCAGAAAGAGAAGCAGGATCCCCACTGAGCAAGGATCCCAATGTGGGACTCGATCCCAGGACTCTGGGATCATGACCCGAGCGGAAGGCAGAGGCTTAACCGGCTGAGCAACCCAGGCGTCTTAGCAACTCAGTTTTTAATCTAACAAAATATGTTCATCCTTTCTGTTATTGAAAGACTCCCACGTGGTTGTTAATATTTTTTCATGACAAAGCCACTCCTCTATACTTCTCGTCTTTTCTTATGTAAGTGAGACACATTTTCCAGCATATACCCAAGATAGAATGGCTGGAGCACAGCATAGGGACAGGATTAACTTTCAGAGACAAGGTCAAGTTGCTCAAGAGTGAAGAGATCAATTTACACTCCCAGGGCATTATGACAATTCCTGTTGCTATACATCCTTGCCAACACCTGGCTTCCTCAGACTTGGATTTTGCCAATTCAAGGTGCGGTGCGAAACGGCACCTATTGTGGTGTTAATTTGCATTTCCCGATTGCTAGTTAAGTTAAGCATCTTTTCATGAGTCTCTTGGACATCTGAATTTCAGGACACTGGAACTCTTGAAACAAGAGTTCTCCTCTTGGGACTTGCCAATTCCTCTTTTTGCCCATTTTTTTTTTCCTACTAGAGTGTTTTTCTTTACATGTCCAAATACTCTTGGCCAGCTATATGTGTTGCAATTTTCATGGCCCAGTAGGTGGTGTGTCTTCATTTTATGCTTTGATAAACATTCCTGCCTGCCGCCTGGACTGACCTCTTTGGCAAGAAGTTGATTACTTTAACATAGTAAAATTTATCCATTCTTCCTCGTGATTTGTGCTTTTATGACTATGTTAGAAATTTTTCTCTTTGGAGTTAGATGATACAGGTTTGAATCTCAGTGCTACACATGCTAGGTGTGTGAACTTGGGAAGAGACCTAATATCTCAGAGCCTCAGTCTTCTCCTCTGCACAATGGGGACAAGGACAGCATGCCCCCACAGGGTTATTCTGAGGAGGCTTGTAAAGCACTTAGCACAGTGTCAGGCATGAAACCACCCCCCATCAACAGACCTCACCCCACACAGGAACCCCACAAGGATAGATGGGTTACCTTGCTCTCTAGCAGGTCTGCATTCTGCCGGAGTTCATTTCGTGACTTCTCTGATTTTTCTAGCTTCTGTCTCAGCATTGTAAGCTCCGCCTACAAAAGCAAACACCTTACCAGAAGCCATTCTGGACCAGAAGCTGAGGTTCCACGTAGGGTAAGAGCAACTGGGGAAGAGAGTGAGTGATTCTGCCAGCGCGTCTGTGATGATGTCCAGATGCTAAATTCCTACAGGGGGGCTTTTTACTTTCCCCATTTCTAAATAACAACATCCCAGTCTAGGGACAGAACACAAATCCTCAGAATGAGTCCATTGCTTGACCCAAGACTAGGGATGCCTGAATGAGATGGTGGGCTTGGCCCTGCACCCACCAGAGACCACTATCTTGCCAATGGCTCAGCGTTATGCTTGTAGTACCACCATCAGGAGCAGGAGCAGCACAAATGCCCACCCACAGCATGGGATGAACTGTGGAAAGAACTATGGGATGAACTATGGGATGCACACAGAAAGGAGTACTGGGGTGTCATGGAGAGAGAAGAACTGGAAAGACTTCTGTGAAACTGGACATGGCATGATTGTCAAAATACATTTCTAAGTGCAAAATACCAGTGACAGAAGATTATAAACAGTATGCTACATGCTACCTTTGGTGTAGGAGAGAAAGGAACTCTGTGTGTATGTGTAAATTGGCTACTTTTGCAAAGATAAACAACAACAGAGATAAACCAGAAACCAATCAAAATGGTTACCTGTAGAAGGAGGGCACTACCAGGATAGAAATGACAGCAAGGGGAGTGTTTTCTGAGACACAAAGAGATCAAGGACTCAAGGATTCCACCACTGAGTCTCCCTGGGACGGGCCATAAGTCTTCATGTACCCCTGGGTAGTAATGGGGTATCTGCCTAGCACCCACAAGCCTAGTGTGTAGCTGGACACAGGAGGGAAGGTGGTCTGTGTCTGTGTTGATGAAAGCAGAGGGATATCTGGAAGGGGGCAGCAAGGGCTCCTGGGAAGAACACTTCTAGATCAAGAACCTGCAAGGTGGGACACTGGGTCTGGATGTAAGGACTAACACGGGGGTGTGAAGAGGGGTGGCCACCCTGCTCCCTGCCAGCCACCTGGACTGACCTCCTTGGCACGGAGCTGCTCATCCCCAATGGTGGCGCTCAGCAGGGGCCGGAGGGAAACGAGGAGCTGCCACCACGACCAGGCCTTGACCTCCAGGAACGCAGCCATGTTCTTCTGGATGCACTGTGCAGCCAGGCGGCGAATCTGCAGGGAGAAGAGACCAGAAACTCGAGGGGCCCTTCCCAACCCAGGGAAGGTGAAGGAAAGAGAGCAAGGGGGTGGCAGCAAGAGGGATGGAAAAAGCAGGTTCATAGTTAAGGGAAGAGATTGGCTAACTTTAAAATTTTTAAAACTTCCTTTCAGGGGCCTGGGTGGCTCAGTCAGTTAGGCGTCTGCCTTCAGCTTGGGTCATGGTCCCGGGGTCCTGGGATCCAGCCCTGCAGTGGGGGTATGCGTCTCTCTTTGCCCATCCCCCTGCTTGTGCATGTGTGAGTGCTCACTTGCACACTCTCTCTCTCTCTCTCTCTCTCTCTCAAAAATAAATAAATAAATGATTTTTTAAAAAAAGATTTTGTTCAATGGTACCATAATAGTGCTGGATGGTGACAGGTGGTAACTGCACTTGTGAGCCCGGCATAATGTATAGACTTCAATCACTATGTTGTATGCCTAAAACTAACATAACACTGGGTATCCACTCTACTCCAAAAAAAGTAAATAAATAAAAAATGTTGTTAAATTTAAAAAAATTTTTTTTGAAAGCCTCTTTCATCAAGCTTGGCTCTGGGTGTCAGACACTGTGTCCCAATTTAATCTTGCATGACCTAAGAAAAAGTAGAGGAAGAGGGGTTGAAAATATGATATGACAGGGTCACATCTTGTGCAGAGCTGAGAATTCAAAAGTCACCATGAAAGGAAAATCCTTAAACATCCCCAAAATTGTCCATAAGACACAATGGCCATGATTATGTCTCAAGGAGATATTTAGGGGCTAGGTATCACTTTAAGTGAATTTAAACACGAATTCTATGCTTCTCAAACCTGAGTGTGTATCACAAGCACAGGGAGAGCTCCTTAAAGCACACATGCTGGGCTCTGCCCCCAGAGGGTCTGATTCAGTAAATCAGGTCAGGGCCCGAGAATCTGACTGGCTAACAGATGCCGTGTTGACTCGGATGCTGTTGGCCTTGGGACCACTGCTGGAGGACCATGGGCCAAGTTCATTAGTGTCTCAGGGGGGAACCATGCTGACTACCAAGCCAGGAGATGCATCACTGACATCCCCATCATGAGAGCCAATGCTTGTCCAGCTGGTATGGCTCTCCCTGCAGACCAGGTAGCATGCTGAGCACCTTATAGACTTAGCTCAGTCCTTGCCACAGCCCTGGGAATGTAGGAGTTACTCTCATTTCCATTCTACAGGTGCGGAAAGTGAGGCACAGCGTGGCCCAGTCACATGCTCCACACCGCTGCCCGATGGTGGAGTTGGGATTTGCACCCCTGCAGCCTGGGTGCAGACAGAATCCAGGTCTTCATTAACCTCTACTCTAAATCATTCCAAGGGCATAGGCTACGGGTGAGCAGTGGGCCAGTGAATTTGCCCACAAAATGTTACTTATTAATGTTCTTTCCTTTGCCTGCTTTTGCCAAGGGTGTATACGTGAATTTACAGATTTACAGGAGGCTCATGTAATGAGACCGCATGCTAGCTGTAGTACTTACTAATGAAGATACTAAGGTAACAGCAGCTAGCATCTGTTGAGCTCAATGGCACGTACCATGCTAAGCGCACATGACCCCATTTCACCTTGACCCAGCTACTGAGCAGTGAAAGCAAGATTCAAGCATACTTCTTGTGCATCTCTAGAGCCCTGCTGCCTTTTCTCCACTGCCCAAGCTACAGAGAAGAAATTCAGTCTCCAAAGGTCTCCGACGATAGTGGCCCAGGGTTGCTCGGGACTGCAGACTCCGAACTGGCCCTTTGGTCCCCAAAGCCTCAGTGGCCAGGTCCTGTCACACCCTGCCTGCTGACCCGTGAAAGCCAGGTTCTCCAGAAATGGGACAGGTGGAAACCACAACTGACCCAGCAGGGCTCGGACCACCCCATAATAATCTAGATCAAGTCTGACATCGTTGGTAACTTGATGTCAGTGTCCTAGAAAAAAATCACATCTTGCAAAGTGTCACTTTTAAGTTCCACCATTCAGGGCGAGCCCATGGGTCCGCAGCACCGGCACCATCTCAGGAGACCTGCAGAGCCTCATGCTCACCCCAGACCCGTCAGATCTGAAACCGCATGTTAATATCCCATGTTAATATTCCTGCAGGAGCATGAGTGTGAGACACCCGTGATCACAGTCCCCAGATCAGCTCAGATGCTGCTTTGCCGGGACCTAGCACCTCTGCAGGGCAGACAAGGCACATTGGCTACCATACCTTCAGCTTCTTGAATTCCTGCCGAGAAAGAAAGCCCTTACAAGCCGCCTGGAATAGAAGGATCCTGTGAGACGCCAGCTTCTCCCGCTGCCTCTCAAGCCTGGAGACCATGCCTGCCTTGAGGAAAACCTGAGAGGAGGGAAAGTGACAGGTGACTCCTCTTGGGCTGAATCTGGGGGGCAAGGCTGTAGCCACTGAGAAGCCAATTCTCTTCCCTCCACCCAAGATACCTATTAGCAGGTGCCCATGACGGAGGGTCTAAATGATCAAAGCATTTTGCCTCTTGATGGCTCCTTTTTCCTTTCTTCTAGACCCTGTATGCTCAGAGCATGGCCCCCATGAGTGGCATGGTCACCACTGGTAAGCTTATTAGAAATGCAGAATCTGAGACCTCACCCCAGGCCCGCTGAATCAGAGCAACATTTTAACATGAGCCTCAGGGAACTCAGGCACACATTCATTTGAAAAGCCACAGCTAGGAGGGATCTGGCCTAAATATCTCTGTCCAACAGAATGTCCTGGAGAGTGCGAGGAAACACACAGATTCCCAGGGTTTGCCCCAGGAAAGGTGGAATACAGGGGTTTAGCATTAGGCCTGGGAATGGGCATTCCTTCTGGTAAGGGCCCGCTAGCCCTTTGGGAGAAGCAGTACCTTTGGAATATTCGGTCCTGCCTTCTAAGAAGGGGCAGGGAATGCTGGGGGCAGCGAGGGCAGCCCTTTGTGGCCAGGAGAGGAGCGGGCCAGGCTAGTGCCTCCCACAGAAGGTGCTCAGGCATCTAACGGGAAAAACAGCAGGTGGCCCACGATTTCCAGGCCACTGCTCATCAATAATGGATGGAGGCCCCTTGGCAACAAAGTGACCGATGCCTCCTTGGCACCCTGCAGGGCCATCTTCCATTGACTGCGGGGCACACAGAAGGATTTTCGGGTCATCTGACGCTCTGGGGCCTGACGGGCTCCGGCCAGCATAGGCGGGCAGCCACCATCAGCCTCACCTCCCAGAAGCAAAGTAAAGCCTCCTTAATGGCCAGGGAGCTGAGTCAGTGACAGGAGCAGGAGTCCCTTCTCAGACGCCCATCTGCTGCCCGTTTCTATGACCAGCCCTGCGTATTTCTTTGCCAGAGGTGGCTTAGCCCCCCCAGAGTTGTTCAGTGTCTCCAAGGAACTGATCCATCTGTGACATTACTATCTTAATCAGCAATCATATCTTAATTAATGATATTCTCAAGCAATCGTGCATATTATCCACCAGGATTGTGGATCGGGACCAACCCCTTGATATATGCAGGGAAATATTTCATGTGTATCATCTTATATGGTAGTTATGGCCATCCCCCACATTTCATGGAAGAAGAAACTGATGCTAATAATGGTGTTTCCCGTCCCTCCTCTCCACCAAGACCCTCCACCAGCAAGGGACGACAGGGAGAATATCTCCCTCCACCTGACTCCAGACCTGACAGTTACCACTGAATGTAATTAACATAATGTAATGTAATTTGCATGGTATCTACATTTTTCAAACCTCTTTCTCCTATGTCCCATTTTAATAAAGAGCAACCTTATGAGGACTCTCTTGGCCCAGGGAGAGTTTATGTAATTGACTCCAGCCACAAAGCCAAGGTCTCCTCTGGCACCCCATTCTCATTGTCAACACGAAGCTTTGTTTCCTCCTTCGCTATGATGCAGACCCCTGAAGTTTGGGGTTGAATTGCAATTTGATTCCAGGTGGAACAAAGGGTCTCCATCAATTGGCCATTCTCCTAAACCTATTCGCTGTAATGGAGACCACTCCGCTTATCCCACAGTGAACCCTTCCCCGATGGAAAAATGAGAATTTGCATGCCCAAACAGTGTGAGCTGTTTTGCAACCTTTCCTGGCCTTACGGAACACTTCCAATCAGCCAGAGCCACCAAGGCAATTAGCCTCTTTGAAATAAAGACACGATTGACTCATTACCTATCAGATTGCCTCAATAATGACTGTATTAATTTCACAAGCTAGCGAGTCCCAAAAGCTGCTATAAAAAAAAAAATCAATGATCAAAATGATGACAGCTCTAGTTCGTATATTACAAAAGGCGGCGGGCACTGCCAAAACCACTATTGATTAAGTATGAAGCTTTCATTAAAAAGATAATTGGAAACGACCATACGCAGAGCGGGAATAAGTCATTGGCTGTGCAGAATCTTATCTTGAATTTTTTTTTTCCTTTTAAAGAGCATCTTGCCAACCACAAGGCCAACGGCACGTGGGTTTCCACCTTTCTCATAAATGTCATGGCCCTCAGCACAGGCCTTGATAAGGCCCCAGGGGCTGAAAATCACAAAGAAACATCTAAATTATTTGCTTTTCATGGGTCCAATGGCTTATCGGACCCAAGCAGAGTGCAACGTCCCAACAGCCCCACATTTAAGGAATCTGTAGGGCCCACTGCTCCAGCGAGCTGTTTTTCCTCAAAAAATGCGGAAGGCCAAGGTTTAAAAAATCTAATAGGACCATAGCTCCCATATCTGGGACTGCTGAGAAATTAGCTCCTGTCCCAGCCATTTTCCAGATTAGAGGAGATTCATTCTTTAAACACTACAATGTTAGCTTATTTGATAAATGTCTCGCCCCACTGACAAATGCATTTCACAAGTAAGTGACAACTGACTGATTTCCACAGCCCACTTGGGGGGCAGAAAGCAGTGGCTCCGTTTTATAGATAAGGGGACAGAGGTTCAGAGAGGCTAAATCACTCACTCATGATTCACAGAGTTAGGAAGTGGGGGAGCCCTGGTGTATGGCCCAGATGCACCTGTTCTTTCCTCCTCTTCAGGACCTTCCCACCTATGAAGTGTCTGACCTTGCCATGCCTAAGACTTTCATGTCCCCTGAACGATCACAGGCCGGCGTGGCTTCCAAACGATACACTGACTTCAATTTGCTCTTGACCGTTTCTTAATGAATACCAAGTATTACTCGAGAACAATGGCTTTTTTTTTCTTGTTATTGGGATGTTTTGGTTTCTAGATTTCTTGCCCTCGCCATGTGAAAATATGTATGAAGACTTTTCCTCCTCCACTTTCCTCCCTGTTCTACAATAGCCACTGGGATGATAGAGGCTGATTTTTATATTCATGAAAAAAAAAAAAACTGTGTAATTATCCAGACCAGTGGTTCTCAAACGTGAACATGTGCTGGGATCCCCTAGAGGGCTTGTTACAAGTCAGACTTCTGGGTCCCACACCCCTGGAGTTTCAGATTCACTAGGTCTGGGGTGGGGGAGGAGGGGTGGGCATCCGAGCCTTGATGTTTCTAGAAAGCTCTCAGGGGATGCTGCTGCTGCTGTGGCTGGTCCAGGGACCATATTTTGAGAATTTCTGGCCCACAGGGATGACATATTTGGAGTCAAGAGCAAGTGCTCTGATTCTGGACTATAAAGACCTGTGTACAGGTAAAGACTATGTGATACATTTCCACTAATAAATAACAGAACTCACAGTATGTTGAAAAGATCCTGGGATTCAGGGCGATACCAGTTTTCATGGGAGCTGTATGTTTCAGTACTCCTAGCTAACCGGAAGGGCTTGAAAGGGGGCTTACTTTCCAGAGGTCCAGTAAAGAAGGGATTTACAAATTATCTCACAGGAAGTTTCAAGGGAAATGAGGAACAAAACAAGAAAGGCCAGGAAAAGCTCCTGGCCTCAGGCAGAAGCCCAGGTACCCACAGGTTTGTTCCCTCTACAGGAAAGGTCTGAAAAGGTCTAGTTGCTGCCAAATCTTAGTGGGATAAATCAGACTGAGACACACTTGCCACCCATTTTAGCAGGAGCAAGAGGCCTGCAGGGAGAGGCTTGTGTGTTGACAGGGCAAGGAATTGTATGAAAGATTGTGAGCTCTCCAAGGAAGTGAGTGTGATGGGACAGGCTACTCTGGGTTCCAAGAATGGCTAATGGGCAGTGATGCCACCATGGTGGGCTTTTGGAGATGAGGGCCCTGCCCCTAGCACCTTGCATGGCAGCTGGATATGGTGATTCACAAGGTTTATGAGTTGGTGTTTGTCAATCAGAAAATGAGCAGGAAAGCGAATGGAGCAATTTTTCCCTTGGTCTATTCTCTCTCTCGTTTCTACTCCTGAACTTTGACCCTTCTCCCCTGCCTACCACATGACTGTTGAGTTCACAATCTCTGTACCCTACTCCCCAAACTAGAACCCATGTAACACTAGTTCTGGGAGATGATAAGGGGTCTTCTGCAAAGACAAAAGGGTGAGAGTCCCATGGTCAAATAGTTCGGGAAGCCCTAAATACCATATTTTCCTTCTCAAAAGCTGAGAAGACATACGGGCATATGGGGACTCTGTGAAATTCTTCTCTAAATGTTGAAACGTTATGGGAAAGGGTTTTGGCTCAACACCATTTGGGAAATGCTCTTTCTCTCAACATTAAAATCACATGCCTTCTCATGGAGCTCTAACTTTTCACTTACTGCTGCTAATCAGCCGGGATTATAGGTTGGTTATTGTTGGTTGCAAAGACAAAGTTACAGAGCTCTGAGTGAAGCTGAGTGTTTCTTCTCACGTTTTACGGCAAGCCTTCCAAAGGCTCTGAAAGTCATACTAAGGAGCAAGATGTTAATGCTTCCAGACCATTGAGGTCCCTGGGAGGGGAACGAACCTCTAACAAATGATATTTCCCAAGTTATTTCCTCCCATATTATACCTATGTTATCTTCCCGGCCTTGTCAGATAAGCAGGGCAGAAAATGGCCAGCCCTGTCTTCAGTTTGCTGAAAAGTAGGCCCACAGAGCTAGCGGATGGTGAAGTAGGACAAGAATTAGGGCTCATCTGGGTCTGCGACGGGATGAACAGGGTGACCTAAGAAAGTAGCTTTACTCACCTGGCTGTGCCCAATGACCATGGCCTTCTTCTCCAGGTCCAGGGTCTGAAGGAGCTCCTCCACAGCCTGGAGGAAGGAGGACAATTAAAGAGAGACAGAATGAGACAGACTCCCATGGGAGGTCAGGCCGGCTGGCTGGCTGGCTGAAGCATTGGGAAAGAGAGAATGAATGGTTCCACATGTCTGGGAGTCCGAGCAGCAGAGCCTTACCCCACCCGGACCAGCGCAGAAGATGAGCATGTATTGAGCACCTACCGTGTGCCATCCACTCTGCTGGGACCCTCACAGACACCATCTCCTGGCATCACCATGGCAACTGGAGGTGGGTCCTCACACCACCATGCCCATTTACAGAGGAAAAAACAAAACAAAACCCAAAGACGCAAAAGTCAGTGAAAGGTGTGTCTGCTATGGAAAATAGTACGGCAGGCCCTTTAAAAACTAAAGACAGGATTACCGTAGGCTCTAGCAATTCTCCTCCTGGGTGTCTACCCAAAAGAAGTGAAAGCAGGAACTTGAATAGATAGTGGGATGCCCACATTTGTAGCAGGGTTGCTCACAAAAGCAGAGAGGTGGAAGCAACCCAGGGTCCATCCACAGATAAATGGAGACAGAAAATGTGGGATATACACCCAAGAGGATATTAATCAGCATTAAATGGGAAAGAAATGGAGCACCCAGGTGGCGCAGTCAGTCGGTTAAGCACCTGCCTTCAACTCAGGTCATGATCCCAGGGTCCTGGGGTCAAGCCCCACATCGGGCTCCCTGCTCCATGGGGGAGCCTGCTTCTCCCTCTCCCTCTGCCCCTCACGCACACCCTGTCACTCACACACTCTCTCTCACCCTCCCTCTCTCAAATAAATAAAAATCTTTTAAAAAATAGATAAAGCAATAACTTTTATGTTATGTTATGTATATTTAACAATTAAAAATACAACAACCAGTTAAGTTCTTTCTCCAAGGTTATAAGTCACATGGGGGCAGAGCCTGATTAGAACTGAGGTCTGTCAGGCCACATTGCACCAACTATGACTTAACCTCCCTGCATGCCCAGGATGGCTCCAGAGGTCCCTAGGCCACTAGGAATATCACCTGTTATATCCCTGAAGTTTGCTGGGACAGCCTGCCCAGGACGCTACCCTTCCCCCATTCTACCTGCCAGAAACGACCTCACCTTCACAAATATTTCCTGAGTAAATGGCGTGGCTCTTAAGTGTCTGTGCCTGACCCAGAGTACGGGTTGGAGGAGGCTGTGTTTTCTTCATTTCTTATTTCCTCTGCTTCACCTGATACTGTCTTAGGCACACAGTAGGAGCTCAATAAATATGATGGAGAGACCAAAGAGAGGAACCATCCTTGGGAGGTCATGGGGGAGCAGAAGGAGAAGGGCAGGCCCATGCAGGAGACCTGAATTCACTCAGAGACATTTCCTGAACGCAGCCTTGGCCAAATCACAGCCATATTGTGGGATTTTCCTTTGTCATCAAGATATGTGGCTTCTGAAACAGCCTTGCCAGAAATGTGTACCCTCAGGAAAATACAGGTCACACCTGCTTCCTTGGTGCCTGTGATTCCCCTCTACGCCACCCTTCATGGACCTTCCATTTACTGAAAATCACAGTCTGTTTCTGGAATAAACAGTCAGAAAAGTAACCGCACATTCAAGAAACAAAAGGTATTCAGGGCTCGTGTAATTTACTAGATAAGTTTCAGTTCCATGGGTCATCGGCACCACAGAAAATTTCCTAAGATACTATTAAAAAAAAAAAAAAAAGCTTATTAAAAGTCTGGACCAAGCCTATCATCTAAGAGCAATTTTCCTCCTCTGACCTCCTGGAAGAACATTCTGTAATGCCCTTCCCCCCAATTCAGTGGTTTTACTTATTACATTTTAGCCAAAAATGTTCCCAGGGAGCAGTAGGCAGCAGAATGCATAAAAACCAATATATCCAAAACACAACATCTTTTCTCTCTGCACAAGAGCAAAACAAAATAAAAATTGACTGAAAATAAGACGGATGGATAAAAAATAAATGAAACCTACAGCCAATGAAATTTTTCTGAGTCGACCTTAGTGTTAACACCCAGAGTAGATGTTTGAAGTGAAAAAAAAAAAAAAATCAGGATTTGGAGGAGGCAGATCCACCTGGATGGAGATCCTGACTGGTTTTACCACTCATAGCTGTGTGACCTTGGACAAGCCCTTTGCTCCGAGCTCCAGACTCCTCTTCAGAAACAGGAGGGAGAAATACCAGAATCTGTTCTGGAAGGTTCTGTGGTTGTTCCTGCAGAAGACTCCATGTCAAACCTGCCACATGGTAAGTGTTCAACAGACATGAGGAGTTAGTCCTACTAAAGTCCTTGAGTGAGTCCTACTGGTTTAGTCTTGGTCTAAACTTAGCAGAACACAAACCAAGAACACAAACCAAGCCTCCTTTTCTCAAGTGTGCTCCCAATCACCCAATATCCAAGGATTCTTTCCCTTCTCCCCACTTTCTTAGAGCCCTGTAGATGTCTGCATAGCCAAGATCAGGCCTAACAAAGGCATTCTGTCTTGTTCATCTCATTTTATAGGTAAGAAAGCTTATGACCCAAAGGATAGAGTGAACAGGGAGCTGCAGGCACTGAACCATCCTTCTTGCCCTCATTTTCCTTGCTGCCAAAATGGCGCTAAGATGCCCTGTGTAGACCATACAGGTGCTGGCCCAGTGACCTAAGACTCTGTGTAAATGTCTTTGGAAGTGATCTTACACTTGATTGCTCTTATTGTTATCATGATGAATATTACTCTTAGATTGAACCATATGAAATTGGCCCTCTTTTAGGTCAATTACCAGTGATCGGATTTATTTCTACACAATGTCCATCGCTACCCAGCAGCCAGATGATGGAAGACAGGGCAAGAATTTGGATTACTGTAACAGAGTCCTTCCTTGTCCCTCCTCTTTAAGGAATCAGCTCTTCCACCCTCATTATCCAGACCCTGGAGGTTATCCCTCCCCACATGGAATGCAGAGTAACATGTTGGCCATTTCGCTCCAAGAAAAGTTAGCTCTTGTGCTTTGAGTCTGAGTATGGCTCTTGGTGCTTTCCACATAACTCATTTTATTTCCAAATCTCTGCAACAGATACTATTTGATGCCTGTTTTGCAAAGAAAGCAAGGTCCCGTGTGATGAAATCACGTGCTAGGAAATGGCGGAGGGAGATACAACTCCAGGGAATCAGATTCCTGAGCTTGTTCTCTGCCCTCTGATGCTGGGATCCTCTCCAGCCCCATTACTCACTGGCCGTGTGACCCTGAGCATGCCACACATCCTCTCTGATCCCCCATGTCCTCTTCTCCAAGATTGGGTCATCATGTCCCATCATTCAAGGATGGAGTGGAGCTTTAATGAGGTCACAAGGTAGCATATAGGAGTGAGACTTAGAGAATGGTGGAGGAAGGAGCTTGAGAGATCCTCTGTTCCTCCCAAAAAACAGTGATAGAAATGGATACAGGCCAGAGAAGTAGCAGGCTGAGATGACATCAGGCAGCAGGAGATCAGCTAGATAGCTTATCTGACCATTGCGAACACCTACAAATCCAATGGGAAATTGAAGAGAAGAAGAGCAACAATTCTAGAAACAGAAAATCGATCACTTTCTGAAAGGTAGGACCTGCGGAGAAGTGAATCCAAAGTGACAGGAAGATAGACTGCGGGGGGAGGGGCTGGCTCCCAGCAAGCGGCGGAGCAACGGAGCACAAAATCGGGACTTTTAAAAGTCTGCTCCGCTGAGGGACATCGCTCCAGAGGCTAAACCAGGAGGAAGCCCACGCAGGGTCAGCGTAACCCCAGGTCCCGTGGGATCAAAGAAGGACCGGGGGTGTCTGAGTGTCTGTCGCATAGCTCGCAGGTATTAGAGTGGGGAAGCCGGCTACAGCGACAAAGCCGAGGAGTGAGCTCTCAGCTCGCGGTTACCTTGAACCGGTCGCAGGCTGGGTGAACTTGGAGCACGGCTGGAGGCCATGGAGACAAAAGCAACCGGGCGCTTTTCTCCAAGGGCGACCAGAGGCCAGGGAGACGGGGACGGTTGGGCGCTTTTCTCTGAGGGCGCACTGAGGAGCAGGACCCTGAGCTCTCGGCTCCTCTGGGCCTGAGATTGGGAGGCCGCCATCTTCATTCCCATCTTCCGGAACTCTACGGAAAGCGCTCAGGGAACAAAAGCTCCCGAAGGCAAACCCGAGCGGATTACTTAGCGCGGCCCCTGGTAAGGGTGGTGCAATTCCGCCTGGGGCAAAGACACTTGAGAATCACTACAACAGGCCCCTCCCCCAGAAGATCAACAAGAAACCCAGCCAAGACCAACTTCACTCACCAAGGAGAACAGCAGAATTCCAGAGGAGGAGAAAGCAAATCTTATCTGGACAAAATGACAAGGCGGAAAAACTCACCACCAAAAAAGGAACAAGAGGCAGTACTGAAGGCTGGGGACCTAATCAATACAGACATTGGTAATATGACAGATCTAGAGTTCAGAATGATGATTCTCAAGGTTCTAGCCGGGCTCGAAAAAGGCATAGAAGATATTAGAGAAACACTCTCCAGAGAGATAAAAGCCCTTTCTGGAGAAATAAAAGAACTAAAATCTAACCAAGTTGAAATCAAAAAAGCTATTAATGAGGTGCAATAAAAAAATGGAAGCTCTTACTGCTAGGATAAATGAGGCAGAAGAAAGAATTAGTGACATAGAAGA
The DNA here is from genome assembly GCF_002288905.1 of Enhydra lutris kenyoni. Taxonomy (NCBI): domain Eukaryota; kingdom Metazoa; phylum Chordata; class Mammalia; order Carnivora; family Mustelidae; genus Enhydra; species Enhydra lutris. The sequence goes on from NW_019154157.1 coordinate 6,702,059, forward strand.
CCAAATGACAGCGAATAAAGAAGCTGATCAAAAGAGAGACAAACAAATACTGGACCACAAGGAGAGAATTCAAGAGATAAGTCACACCATAAGATGACACAACATTAGAATAATTGGGATTCCAGAAGAAGAAGAAAGAGAGAGGGGTGCAGAGGGTATATTGGAGAGAATTATTGTAGAGAATTTCACTAATATGGCAAAAGGGACAAACATCAAAATCCAGAAGATGCTAAGAATGCCCCTCAAAATCAATAAAAATAGGTCCACACCCCATCACCTGATAGTAAAATTCACAAGTCTTAGCAACAAAGAGAAAATCCTGAAAGCAGCCCGGGAAAAGAAGTCTGTAACATACAAGGGTAAAAACATTAGATTGGCAGCGGACCTATCCACAGAGACCTGGCAGGCCAGAAAGAACTGGCACGATATATTCAGAGTACTAAACGAGAAAAACATGCAGCCAAGAATACTGTATCCAGCTAGGCTATCATTGAAAATAGAAGGAGAGATAAAAAGCTTCCAGGACAAACAAAAACTGAAAGAATTTGCAAATACCAAACCAGCGCTACAGGAAATATTGAAAGGGGCCCTCTAAGCAAAGAGAGACCCTAAAAGTAGTAGATCAGAAAGAAACAGAGACAATATACAGTGACAGTCACTGTTAGTCACAAGCAATACAATGGCACTAAATTCATATCTCTCAATAGTTACCCTGAATGTTAATGGGCTAAATGCCCCAATCAAAAGACACAGGGTATCAGAATGGATAAAAAAACAAAACCCATCAATATGCTGCCTACAAGAAACTCGTTTTAGACCCGAAGACACCTCCAGATTTAAAGTGAGGGGGTGGAAAACAATGTACCATGCTAATGGACATCAGAAGAAAGCTGGGGTGGCAATCCTTATATCAGATCAATTAGATTTTAAGCCAAAGACTATAATAAGAGATGAGGAAGGATACTATATCATACTCAAAGGGTCTGTCCAACAAGAAGACCTAACAATTTTAAATATCTATGCCCCTAACATGGGCATATGCCCATAACATGGGCCAACTATATAAACCAATTAAGAACAAAATCAAAGAAACACATCGACAATAATACAATAATAGTAGGGGACTTTAACACTCCCCTCACTGAAATGGACAGATCATCTAAGCAAAAGATCAACAAGGAAATAAAGGCCTTAAATGACACACTGGACCAGATGGACATCACAGAATATATTCAGAACATTCCATCCCAAAGCAACAGCATATACATTCTTCTCTAGTGCACATGGAACATTCTCCAGAATAGACCACATCCTGGGTCATAAATCAGGTCTCGGACAGTATCAAAAGATTGAGATCATTCCCTGCATATTTTCAGACCACAATGCTCTGAAAGTAGAACTCAATCACAAGAGGAAATTTGGAAAGAACCCAAATACATGGAGACTAAACAGCATCCTTCTAAAAAATGAATGGGTCAACCAGGAAATTAAAGAATTGAAAAAATTCATGGAAACAAATGATAATGAAAACACAACGGTTCAAAATCTGTGGGACACAACAAAGCAGTCCTGAGAGGAAAATATATAGCGGTACAAGCCTTTCTCAAGAAACGAGAAAGGTCTCAAATACACAACCTAACCCTACACCTAAAGGAGCTGGAGAAAGAACAACAAAGAAAGCCTAAACCCATCAGGAGAAGAGAAATCCTAAAGATCAGAGCAGAAATCAATGAAATAGAAACTAAAAAAACAATAGAACGAATCAACAAAACTAGGAGCTGGTTCTTTGAAAGAATTAATAAGATTGACAAACCCCTGGCCAGACTTATCAAAAAGAAAAGAGAAAGGACCTAAATAAATAAAATCATGAATGAAAGAAGAGAGATCACAACCAACACCAAAGAAATACAAACAATTATAAGAACATACTATGAGCAACTCTATGCCAACAAATTCGACAATCTGGAAGAAATGGATACATTTCTAGAGACATATAAACTACCACAACTGAACCAGGAAGAAATAGAAAACCTGAACAGACCCATAACCAGTAAGGAGATTGAAACAGTCATCAAAAATCTCCAAACAAACAAAAGTTCAGGGCCAGACGGCTTCCCAGGGGAATTCTACCAAACATTTAAAGAAGAATTAATTCCTATTCTCCTGAAACTGTTCCAAAAATATAGAAATGGACGGAAAACTTCCAAATTCATTTTATGAGGCCAGCATCACCTTGATCCCAAAACCAGACAAGGATCCCATCAAAAAAGAGAATTACAGACCAATATCCTTGATGAACACAGATGCAAAAATTCTCACCAAAATACTGGCCAATAGGATCCAACAGTACATTAAAAGGATGATTCACCACGACCAAGTGGGATTTATTCCAGGGCTGCAAGGTTGTTTCAACATCTGCAAATCAATCAATGTGATACAATACATTAATAAAAGAAAGAATAAGAACCATATGAGACTCTCAATAGATGCTGAAAAAGCATTTGACAAAGTGCAGCATCCCTTCCTGATTAAAACTCTTCAAAGTGTAGGGATAGAGGGCACATACCTCAATATTATCAAAGCCATCTATGAAAAACCCACTGCAAATATCATTCTCAATGGAGAAAAACTGAAAGCTTTTCCACTAAGGTCAGGAACATGGCAAGGATGTCCATTATCACCACTGCTGTTCAACATAGTACTAGAAGTCCTAGCCTCAGCAATCAGACAACAAAAAGAAATTAAAGGCATCCAAATTGGCAAAGAAGAAGACAAACTATCACTCTTTGCAGATGATATGATACTTTATGTGGAAAACCCAAAAGGCTCCACTCCAAAACTGCTAGAACTTGTACAGGAATTCAGTAAAGTGTCAGGATATAAAGTCAATGCACAGAAATCAGTTGCATTTCTTTACACCAACAACAAGACAGAAGAAAGAGAAATTAAGGAGTCAGTCCCATTTACAATTGCACCCAAAACCATAAGATACCTAGGAATAAGCCTAACCAAAGAGACAAAGAATCTATACTCAGAAAACTATAAAGTACTCATGAAAGAAATTGAGGAAAACACAAAGAAATGGAAAAATGTTCCATACTCACGGGTTGGAAGAACAAATATTGTGAAAATGTCTATGCTACCTAAAGCAATCTACACATTTAATGTAATCCCTATCAAAATCCCATCCATTTTTTTCAAAGAAATAGAACAAACAATCTTAAAATTTATATGGAACCAGAAAAGACCTCGAATAGCCAAAGGAATATTGAAAAAGAAAGCCAAAGTTGGTGGCATCACAATTCCAGACTTCAAGCTCTATTACAAAGCTGTCATCATCAAGACAGTATGGTACTGGCACAAAAACAGACACATAGATCAATGGAACAGAATAGAGAGCCCAGAAATAGACCCTCAACTCTATGGTCAACTAATCTTCGACAAAGCAGGAAGGAATGTCCAATGGAAAAAAGACATCCTCTTCAATAAATGGTGCTGGGAAAATTGGAAAGCCACATGCAGAAAAATGAAATTGGAGTATTTCCTTACACCACACACAAAAATAGACTCAAAATGGATGAAGGACCTCAATATGAGAAAGGAATCCATCAAAATCCTCGAGGAGAACACAGGCAGCAACCTCTTTGACCTTAACCGCAGCAACTCCTTCCTAGGAACATGGCCGAAGACAACAGAAGCAAGGTCAAAAATGAACTATTGGGATTTCATCAAGATCAAAAGCTTTTGCACAGCAAAGGAAACAGTTAACAAAACCAAAAGACAACTGACAGAATGGGAGAAGATATTTGCAAACGACATATCAGATAAAGGGCTAGTATCCAAAATCTATAAAGAGCTTAGCAAACTCAACACCCAAAGAACAAATAATCCAATCAAGAAATGGACAGAGGACATGAACAGACATTTCTGCAAAGAAGACATCCAGATGGCCAACAGACACATGAAAAAGTGCTCCAAATCACTCGGCATCAGGGAAATACAAATCAAAACCACAATGAGATACCATCTCTCACCAGTCCGAATGGCTAAAATTAACAAGTCAAGAAATGACAGATGCTGGCGAGGATGCGGAGAGAGGGGAACCCTTCTACACTGTTGGCGGGAATGCAAGCTGGTGCAACCACTCTGGAAAACAGTGTGGAGGTTCCTCAAAAAACTGAAAATAGAGCTACCCTATGACCCAGTGATTGCACTACTGGGTATATATCCTAAAGATACAAACGTGGTGCTCCAAAGGGGCACGTGTACCCGAACGTTTATAGCAGCAATGTCCACAATAGCCAAACTATGGAACGAACCTAGATGTCCATCAACAGATGAATGGATAAAGAAGATGTGGTATATATACACAATGGAATACTATGCAGCCATCAAAAGAAATGAAATCTTGCCATTTGCAATGACGTGGATGGAACTAGAGGGTATTATGCTTAGCAAAAAAAGTCAATCGGAGAAAGACAACTATCATATGATCTCCCTGATATGAGGAAGTGGAGATGCAATGTGGGGGCTTTGGGGGGTAGGAAAAGAAAAAATGAAAGAAGATGGGATTGGAGGGAGACAAACTATAAAAGACTCAATCTCAAAGCAGACTGAGGTTTGCGGGGGTGGGGGACGGGAGAGGGTGGTGGGGATATGGACATTGGGGAGGGTATGTGCTATGATGAGTGCTGTGAAATGTGTAAACCTGGCGATTCACAGACCTGTACCCCTGGGGATAAAAATACATTATATGTTTATTAAAATAATTAATTAATTAATTAATTAAAAATGGATACAATTTTTGAAAGCAACAAGTTCAAAACTCTGGAAATTGAGCAAGGGGATACAACAAATGGAGACGCATTTGTTAAAAAACAACAACAACAAAACCCAGCTATTCAATCTCAGTTAAGAACAGCAGGAGATTGCAACAATCTCCACCAGGGCTGTCCCAGTCCCCCACCAAGCCCTCACACTATGGTAATGCGCCCAGGGAGAGGCAAGCTGTAAAAACCAGTGGCTTTGTTGCCAGAGGGGGCTCACTTAGATGGAGCTAAGAACAGGAAAATTCCACGCCCAGGATCATTGTCACAAACAGTAGTGATCTTGGCAGCAAAGAAATGGAGAAGGTCAATAGCACAGCAAGCCTGAAATTGTTATCTGGATTGGGGCAAGCAATGAACATTGACCAGCCATGAACTTGGTGAAGACACATGGGGAACGGACAGCCCTGTGGGCCTTGACAAGCCCCCACATGTTCCTGGCCATCTGGAGGGTCACACACAGGCTTGAGGCTACACACAGGTTCAGGTGAGACTGAGAGAACCCCCAGCTATCAACACGTCCCTATCTAAAGGCAAGGTCATGTACACAGAAAATCTGTGAAAGAGCCAAAGAGTCCAATCTGTGGCACAATGGTGAGTGTCTGACCATTGACTACAGTTCTCAACCCACACATAGCTCCATCTGTATCAGGGAAAGCCTCACAGATTCGCAGTGTTTGATTACAACCTGTGCCATCCATTACACTCTGCTGACAAAGGGGCAGCCCCTGAGAATCCAGGATTTATAATAAAAACAGGAATGAAAAACCCAAGCAGAGACATCAATAACCTCATACAGTGGGGAAGACAGACTCCATAAATCTAGCCCACGTACATTGCTAAATAATTGGGGAAAGATCAGAATCTGGAGATACTATTATGTATTATCTAAAATGTCCAGTCTTCAACCAAAAACAAAACAAAACAAAACATACAAAGAAACTGGAAAGTGATGGCCTAAGCTCTCAAGGAAACAAACGAAAAAATTAGTCAGTAGAAACCCTTCATGGGCTTCGATGTGTGACTTAACACAGACCTCCAAGCAACTATCATAATGCAGAATTCTCACTCATGCCTGGCTCATGATCCATTACAGCAAGTCCTAATAACTGGTAGAGGTTCAGAGGTTACCAGGTCCTCCTGGGCTCTGTGGAGTGATGACACATCCTTCCCCTCCACCCTCCCAGGCTCAGATTATGAGTCCTTGAACCACGTGGGAGAAGCCCAGTTCATGCCTCCACTTACAGAGCCCCATTGTGTCCTAGAATATTGCAAAGAGTTTTCTCTCCAATATTCAACAAGGATGCATCCAATAAGCATGTGATCTGACTTCTCACATTAACCTGGTCATGCCAGAAAGGCAATGAGAGACTCCAGGAATAATGGGGAGTCAGGGATGGGAATCCTTCCCCAAATCACACCTTGGCAAGTAGGGTGGTGTCAAGAATCTGTGTCTGTGGAATCGAATGCTCATTCGGGGAGCCATTTGGGTGCTGGGAGCACAGCACCTCTCTCCTGAAACACACAACATGACCTAGTGGTCACCATGGCCCAATGGTTGCCATCTGTTGTGTACCTTCTAGGTGCCAGGCACTTTGCTATGCCCTAGGAGTGTTGTCTGTGTTCATACAGCTATCAGATATAAAAGGGATAAGGATGAATGGAGAGATGGCATAAACAAGGATTTGAGTACAAGTCTGTCTGATTCTAAACTGCATGCTTTCAACCACTGAAAAATGATCAAATCAACCCATAAGGGTGGGACTATGTCTCTATTATTTAACTGCATATGCTCATAACTGTTTATAGAATGCTGTGTGAACACACACACACACACACATACACACTCACACAGTTGGGTTGATTAACACTGAATGGAGGAGTACATGGGTCACTCAGTTGGTTAAACATCTACCTTCAGCTCAGGTCATGATCCCGGAGTCTCAGGATCAACCCCCACATTGGACTTCCTGCTCAGAGCAGAGCCTGCTTCTCCCTCTGTCCCTCAGCTTACTTGTGCTCTCTCTCCCTCCTTCTCTCTCTCTCTCTCTCTCTCTCTCTCTCAAATAAATAAACAAAATCTTTAAAAAAGTAAATGGAAAATGTGTACAATTATTAAAACAGAAAACCCCAACTTGAGGAAGACAGTAAGGTGGGCAACAAAAGAATAGTGAATACATTGCAGGGGCTAAGGCCATGGGAACGCCTGAATAATGGTTCAGCACTGTTCAGTGGACAGCTCCCCCTCCTAGCCTTGGGCTCCTAGGGGTCCCTCCCCAGCAGAGAGGGGCTCAGACAAATTCAGAGGAAACTGGGGGTGTCCACAAAGGTCTGAAATGGAACAAGAGTGGCTGTCATCAAGAAGATAGATGACATCACTTAATTGTGTTCTTCAGATCACACCCGCAGGGACAGATTTTGTTGGTTAAAATCAATCAACACTTCAGCACTCTAAGGAGAAGAGGGCAGGCCCTGGGATTTCCTCACATCGATCGAGGAGACTTGGCAAGTCCTGCCTGAGCAGCAGAGAGATCGAAGAGACCAGAATCTGGGACATGGCCAAGGTGAGCTGACAGAACCCCTTGAGTGACCTGCCTGAGATTCCACCATTTGTGGTCATTCTGGGTGGGCTTCAGTGCAGGAGGCTGCATAATCTTAGCTAGACAGGATAATCTAGGGGAGAGGAATGAGACCCAAGGTGATCAGATAGGGGGACAGGATCATTTTGGAGAACCGAGCATGTGCCTGGGTGTCTGGATGGGACAGGGACAGCCTAAACATCTGGAGATCAGAGTGAGGATACTGCTCCCTAGACCAGACCACAGAAGGTCAGAGTGGACAGGACTTCCTTCATCATTTTGCTTAAGCCAGTTCAAATAATGAAGATCAGATTTCTAGGCCATGCCCCTACCAATAACTTCTCAGCTGACCATCACTGACCACCAGATAAAGCCCAGATTATCTTGTCCTGCCAACAAGGATCCATGGTCTGGCCGCTGACAATACACTCAGTCTCTCTTCTTGACGCATGGCATCCTTTGTGCTCCAGCCACACTAAACAAGCCATGCAACCTCACCACTGGACCTTTGCACATGCCATACACAGTATGGGTTGCCTTCACTCTTTCTCTTACCCATTCCTCCAAGTTGTCCCATAGGGCTCAACTCAATCATCACCTCCTCTGAGGAGTCTTCCCTGAATAACCCCCCACCCTGACTGCAAACATCGAACATTTTAGTGGTGTTCCCTGGGGTGTCCCAAAGCCATTGCTCTGCATAGAAAGAGCCTGTCTGAGTCTTTCCCTCACCCAATGAGACCATGTTCTGTCCATCCCAGTATCTCTGGCATCCAGCACAGGGCCCAATGCAAAGCAGACACTTGGTGAAAGCTGAACGGAATCAAGGATAATGATTTTAAATTAACATATTATGAATGGTACATTCTGTATAGAAATTCACTAGACCCCCTGCCTATCCTCAAAGGGCTCCCATTCAAAAGTCTTATGTGAACACAAAAAGATGCTCCACCTCATGGATCATCGAGGAAATGCAAATAAAAACCACAGTGGGATGCCACTTCACCCGCCTTCGGATGGCTCCCATCAAAACAAAAACCAAAACAACAGTAAACAACCAGTGCTGGCAAGTGTGTGGAGAAATTGGAACCCACGTGCACTGTTGGTGGGAATAGAAAATGGGGCAGCCACTGTGGAAAACAGTGTGGCATTTTCTCAAAAAATTAAACACGGGATTACCATATGACCCAGAAATCCCATGTCTGGGCATATACCCCAGAAGAAATGAAAGCAGAGTGTCCGAGAGCTATCTGTACATCCATGTTCTTAGCAGCATTTTTTACAATGGCCAAAAGGCGGAAGTGACTCAAGGGTCCATTGACAGATGGATAAGCAAAATCCTCCATAGATACAGACAACAGAATACTAATCATCTTTAAAAGGAAGGAGGTTCTGACACCTGCTAAGATATGGATGAATCTACGGGAATTCTGTGAAGTGCAATCAGCCAATCACAAAAGGACAAGTACTGTGCAATTCTACTTATACGAGTTAGAGCTATCAATTGCATAGAGACAGAAAGCAGAATGCCAGTTGCCAGGGGCTGGAGGAGAACAAGGAGTCCGTGTTTCATGGGGGCAGACCTTCAGTTTTAGGAGACAACAGAGGTGCTGGAGATGGACGGTGGTGATGCTTGCACAACGAAATGAATGTGCTCAATCCCATTAAACCGGACACTTAAAAACGGTTACAATGATAAATTTGATGCCATGTGTACTGGGCTACAATAGTCAAAATAAAGAAAAAAAGAAAGCAAGCCTTGTGTGCAGAATCTGAAAGCCCGGGTTCAAATCCCAGCTCCATCAGTACCTGGCTGGGCGGTGATGGCCTCAGTTGCCTCTGCTGCAAAATGGGGATAATTCCCAGAGTGGGAAGACTCTACCTTTTGAGGTCTATTTCAGGCAAAGCATCTGAAATTTTTTCACCTCGTGCCTGTGTTGCGATGAGAGTTTGCGCATACGTGGTACAAGGCATGTGCTCTTTTTGTTCAAGGGACACAAAGAATCCAGCAGGTGCCCACCAAATGAGTGCCCATTGTTAGGGAAGAGTCCCATGGGGGTGCCATGTATTAGACCCACAGGGGACCTCATCAGGGCCCCTTTCACACCCTGCCAGTGAATTCTCTCTGCTGCCATCTATTGTCTGATGACCATATTGACCTTTCCTCGCTGTCAAACTTGTCTTCTGAAATCCTGAGGTCTTAACTGCTTTGCACACAGAAGCTGACAGTTTGCCCACCCAAGCACGTGTTCATGTATAATTCATGGTGTATCACGTTGCCTGGCAAATGAATATTTATCAGCTTTTTCATAAGAAGCAGGGTGGTGTTTCCTTTTGTTGCTACCAAAATTCTATGCTGTAGCAAATGAAATTTGTGAGCAAATAAAAAGAGAATGAGAAGAAGTGAAAACTCCCAACCAAGTCCATTCCACTTGTAATTTTCCATTTTCTGAGGCCCTCCAGCATGCGTATGGAGGTGGTTTCGGTTTGGCTACAACAGAGGACCGCTGAGTCGTCCAGAATAGCATGTTACCATATGCTCTACCTATTGCCCCCGCAGAAAACTCCCCCACACCCCACATCGGGGCTGTTTTTGACTGCAGAAGAGCCTAAGACCTTTTCCATGGCTCCATTCCAGATGCTCGGAACACAGATCAAGTGGAGCGTGACCAAGGACAAGGAACCCCACATGAAGATTGGTACAGACTGGTTGGTGGCATCAAGCCCAGCAGCTTCAGGACTTTCTAAAGGGGCTGCCACCAAGGGAGGGGATTTCCCTGCACCACACCAGTCGGGTCTGATGTCCCCTCCCTATGGTGGGTTAGGAGGGCTACGTAGAAGGCCCTGCCTTGTCGGCAGAAAGGGACCTGTGCCCTGGTCTCTACCACAGCAAAAAGCCATAAAGGACCTAAGAATTGGGACTCCATTTACTCTTCTTGCCTCATGACCACCCGACTGAGGGTTCCAGTGCTGATGATCTCAGACACATGGGGGCACACTCCCCTGCAAGTGGAGTCTCAATGGGGTTGTGAACATGAGGTCTGTGTGGCTCAGTTGCCATCCCTCTGGTCTTGCAAGAGGGTCCCGATCCAGTACTGATGTTCATGATGATGATGATGGTTCATGTACACTGAGCCCTTGTGATGGAGCCCCATGCCCAGCCCATGAACTCCACCACTGCATGTAATCCTTAAAGCACTCTCTACAGGGAGGCATTATTGTCTTACCCACTTTACAGAGGAGAAGACTGAGGCAGAAAGATGCCATAGCTCGCTTACATTCATGCAGCCCCAGTCGGGAGCGAATGGTGGCCCTGTTTGACTCTGGAGCCCTGCTCTCTCAGCTGCCCCCCTGGAAGCCACAAACATGGGTTCACAGACAAAACCCACAAATGCTTGGCTGTGTTCATGTCCCTGAGGTTCCATTTTCTCATCTGGAAGAGGGACACAATGGCTCTCGGTTTACAGGGTTGTCAGGAGGAGGCAGGCTTTTGCAAATTCTAAAGGGCTCTGTGATCATCAACCGACCAGTGGCCATTCTTAGCAAAAATATCTATCCATGGCTTGACACTAGCATAAAGACAAGGTCCTAGCCATGGGAGTTTATGGTGGAATTGGAGAAAGGAGACACACGGGGGCAGAAATATAAAGTGATGCATTTGTATTCATTCATTCATTCATTCATTCATTCAATGGACAATTTATTGAGCCCTTGCTCTAAGCCAGAAAGCGTGTAAGAAATGAACACAATTTCAGAGGAGGGAAGGGCTACATGCACATTAGAACAGGATGATGTGAGGAGCTCTGAGCCAGCATCTGAATAGCAAGATGGCACCAGTCAAGAGTGCTCCAGACAGAGGGGAAGAGCTAGTGCAAAGGTCCTGAGGCAACATTCATGATGATTCTCTAAGATTGGGGGGCTCTGGTGTGAAGTACTTCCTGAACACTGGGGACTGAAGTTCTCTTTTCATAGACTACCCTGGGGTTCTGGTGCTGAGTGGAACTCCTTTTGGAAAGTGGCTTTTCATATGGCTTGGGGCCCTTCTAGTGTGCATGCGCTCTTCTCATGGCCTTAATAGTGTCCTCCCACACTTCCTCACGCAGGGCTTCAGGAGGTCATCCCTAAGTGACAGTGCAGGGGGGTGCAGTCTGGAGCAGGGGCCTGAGACAAACCTCATTCCGCCCTCACTTTTGCCCCCAAGGCCCAGGTCTCTGATCCCTGCTGGTCCAGATGCCCCTCTGGGGCAATCCCTCTGGAACAGAAGCACCCAGGGCCCCGCACCCCCTCTTGTCCCACATACCTTCCTCTCGTCTATTCCCTCGGAGACCAACATGAGCTTCTTCATGAGGACAGGGTCCAACACCTGGAATCGCCGGCGGAACTGAGGGAGCCCCATGTGGTCAGCGTAGCCTGGTGGGAGGGGAGGTGGGGCCAGGGCCAGAGCAAGCAGAAGAACAAGGAGTCCAAGTGAGAAGACCAGCCCAGGTCCTGGACTCGCAGGCAGCCCCTGCCCTGTTCCCAGCCTGTCAGTGAACTTGCTGGGTAGACTCACTTCTTGGGGCCTCAGTTTCCCCACTTGTCAACTTAACAGATTGGGTTCAATCAGCATTTTACAAATGTGTTCCCCAGTACCCAAACCCTATAAAATGCTCCACTGAACATTTGAAAAAGCAGCACTCTCATCTGCCCCTGGAGGGTCACACTGTGTGCCAATGTCAAAAGTCTCCTTGGACCACTGTGGGAAGATGCCAGATCAGCTTTGCTGAAAACTTCCTTGACAATGGGAAACAATTTTTTTGTCCACCATTTATGACCACCCCACAGGCTACATGGATAGGCTGCATTGGGTATTTTCAAAGGTTTGTTTGTTTGTTTGTTTTAAATCTAGCATGTAGGATGGACACGTGTACCCTTCTGGAAAGCTCCAGAGAGGTGACATTAGAGCAGTCCTCTGAAGGAGCCATAAGAGATCTGCCACAGGATTGGGTGTGGAAGACAGCGGGGGCCAGAGAGCGGAAACCAAGGCTGTCTCCTTGGTCATAGCAAAAAACAGCATTTAGTGAACACTTCTGTGCACCAGACGCTAGATTAACAACTTCCTTGCATTATAGACACTGAGGGGCCTCCATCATTGGACCCATTTTATAGATGTGCAAATTAAGGCCCAGAGAGTTCAAGTCACCTAGCCCAAAGTGGTATGGATAGTAACTCCCCTGGCTGTGGTTCAGACCCGGACAGTCATCCAGTAGAGAGTAGCCAACAATAAAGTCAAAGACGAGCAGGGACCCGATCTCAAAGAAACATGAGGTCAAATTCCAGGCCTCAAGGTTTGGACTTGGTCCTGGATACAAGGGGGCCTCAAAAAGACCGCTTCACTGGCCAGATGGGAGATGGTAGAGAAGGTCTGGCAAAATCTGACCCCACTTTGAGACTTCGCAAGAAGCCCAAATGCATGAACCATGAGGCAGAGTGATGGTGGTGGGTACGTGTGGTGAGTCCAGGAAGACTTCCTGGGGGAAGAAACCTCAGGCCAGGTTCCCAGGAGGCTGACCACTCAGAGACGGGGACTGGGAAGTCACAAGCACGCCCATCTGGATCAGACTGATCCGGGCTCCCTTCCCATTTCTGCTCTTACGAGCCCTCTGACCCGTCATGAATGACCCCAGCTCGTTGTGGTTCAAGTTCTTCACTAATATCAGGTGAGAATAACAGGATCTGGTCACAGGGTCACCATAAGGATTGAATCCAATGATGGGTGTGTATAAGACACTAACACGCACTGAGGCTTTCCCACATCTGGGCAACTCTTCTATGTTAGTCTCTTACTAACTCATCAAGTTGTCTGTCAGCTCCCTGGGACCTGGGCAATTAGGGCCGAAAGAGAAGCATGATCGAGGAACTTGCCCGGGGTCGGCCACAGCTACGCCCAAGCCGACCAGCTCCAGGGTCTGACCCGCCCACCAGACTGTGTGTGGGAAATGTTGCACTGGATTATTTCAAAGGTTTTTTAAAAAATTTGCTATATGCCAGGCACTGGGCTAAGGGCTCCATAAGAATGACATCAGTCAGTAGATGTCTTAATGCTGTGCCAGCATGTCATAGACATTCAGTACTCAGCATGTACCTGTGTGTCATGTGTGCACTTGGATACACACACAGAGACATGATATGTGTGTGATTCAAATTCATAAATTTTGGATAGGTGCGTGTATCTGTGTGCACACATACATTTCTCTTATATGGCATAAAAGAGACAGGAGATACTTGGAGCGGGGAAAAAATGAGGAACTGACCAGGCCTCAGAGGCAGACAGTGGAAAGTGCTATCGTGAGACATCAAATCTTTACATGGTTGGAAAATTTCGTCCTGCCCCAGGCAGACTGCACTGAGAAGGCAAAGGGCAGACACCGCAGTGAGGACCCAAGGCTGAGATGATGGGGATGGCTGGCCCAGGCAGGCGCACGGGGGTTCTAACCGGTAGTCCAGAGTGTCTGCAAAGGCCCAGTTCCTCCTGCCAGCCAGCCAGGACAGAATCAATTGGGCATGATTGTGACCATTCTGCTCTTCTCCTGTGACATTATCTGTCACCCCTCGCCTATGGTCACGCAAGCAGGAGGGGAAAAAAATCAATGAGACGCTCAGAAAAGTGAGGGTCTCTCCTTTGCTTCCAGCTGCTTCCAGCTTCTCTGTCAAATTCCTGATACTCCAGGTGCTGGCTATTAATGCGGTGGGAGAAGGGGCCATGGCCAGGTGAAGTTGACCACAGAGAAGTTCAACGAACAGGTGCTCAGCTTGCCAGGCTCCCCACCAGCCCTAGCCACCCCATCCTCTGCAGAGACCGTGCCTGGGCCGTTTCTAATGTCAGAAAGGGGAATCCACGCAGCAGCCTCTGGGGTCCAAGAGGCAGAAAAGAATCCAAAGGACTCAGCACAAACTCAGATCTCGAGATGAGCTATATGAACAGCTCAGGCACATGCTTGCTTTCTAAAATAGAGACCTAAAGATTTCATTCCTCTGATTCAACACCCATCTTCCCCCGGCCAACCCCCTCACCTCAACCCACTGAAAACCAAACCTCCAAATGTGGGTGGCCTGCCTTATCAGCCACAAGTGCCCTGTGCATCTTGAACCCCAGTCCCTGGAAAAATCCAAGCTCTTCCCTGCCTCTGGGCCTTTGCATATGCTGAGCTGCACATTCTACCTCCCAGACACCAGCTGCTTACTCTGTATCATGACCCAAGTAAGAGGTTACCTCCTCCTGGAGGCTTGCCCTGGTCTCCCCAGGGAAAGCACGGAGCTCCCTCCTCTAGGCATCTGGGAATTCTTGCATCCCCGGATGGCAACGCGTGTCCCTGTCACGTGTTCCCGCCTGAGTTCTCAAACCAGGCTGAGCATCTTGAAGACCAAGGTATTGTCACCGTGGGAATCTCATTCTCCATCCCCACATACAAGCTCCCTGGACACCTGCTTTTGAAAGGAAGGTGGGCCAGACATAGCCCGAGCTTTCCAGGAGCGCACATGTCACTCAGGAGATAAGGTGGGCTTTGGCTCTGCCCTGCCCCGACCACGGTGTGACCTTGAGCATGTCCTTCCACCTCTTGGAGCTTCCTTTTTCCCATCTGTAACCACAGCTTCCCTTTCACGGGCTCATTATTTTACAGAATAAACAGGATGCTGCATGGAAAGCTAAGGCATGTAGCACATAACGCTCCCGTCCCTTGGCTACTACCAGTTTGCAAGCTTGTCGAGGACTCAGACACCAGGTGCTCACTCCCTGGCTGTCTCTTACCTGTCCTGTGCAGACGCAGTGACTCCAGGATGTGGGAGCTGGCAAGCTGCACCCTCAGCGCTGGGATGTCCAAGGGCAGGGGCTCACCTGTCCCTGGCTTATCTCCACCAGGCTGCAATGGGGTCAGAGATCCCTGCCCGCCCCCGTTCGCCACCGCAAGGCAGTGGACGAAGTATAACTGAGACCGTCTGATCACGCTGGTCAATGCGTCCTAGGACCAAAAGGAGACGGGGTCAAGGCCCGCTGCCCTGGGGTACGATGGACAGAGACACTCCCCTAGCATCCACTCAGCCTAGCCTGGGCATCTCTGGGGGTCCCCAAGTTCTATGCCAAGGATCGCCTATCTACAGCCTGGTTCACACTCAAGAGGAAAAGGGGAACTTTATAACAGCCCTTGTAACAGATGGGGAGACTGAGGGCCCCAGGTCCCACAGACCCCTCCCAGAAGAGGCGAGCTAGAACCCAGGACCCAGGCCTATAGGCTTTTCCTGTAGAATACATTGTGAGGTCTTTTTCAACACTTGCTCTTCCCATGGTCCACCTTCTGGACTCAGCCTGACCACTGACCAGTCACAGCGCCCTCATTTGTTACTGGATGGATGTGTCTGGGTCACCTGTTTCCAGTCAGTGCTAGATCCTGCCGCCCTCCCCCAAGGAGAGCCTTGTGATGAAAATAAGGCATCTGAGAGCTGAGGAAGGCAGGGGGGACTGGATCAGCTGGGATATTTGTCACCGGGGTCAGGATCCTAGGAACCTCCCACAGCTGCCCAAAGTAACGCAGAGCAGCTCAGGCTTTGGTCTAGGACGTGGATAGATCAGGGACTTGCTGGAGAACGTCTCTTTGTTGCCCTGAACCTCAGCTCCCCCCTGCAGAGCGCAGTGTGAAACCTGCCCTCCAGGCTCGCTGAGAAGGGGAAAGGCAGATGCAGGCTGCTAACTCATCCTGGAGGAGGGCACTGGCTACGGCTCCATGGGGACAGGGCTCCCGCTTACCATCTGTAGCTTGATCTGGGAGCACGGGGCTTTCCTCTTCACGGCGGCCAAGCTGCTGGCAAATGCTCTCCTCACCGCGCAGCTCCTCTGCAGGGCCTGCTGGGAGGTGCCCTCCAGGCCGGCCACAGCCCGGCACACGGGGGGCAGCTTGGCCCGAGACTGGAACAGGCTCCTCAGCTCCTCCCTGGCGGGGAGGAGAGGAAGGAGAAAGGGACTTTAGGGACTCACGGGGAATGGGCCCCACCTTGCTTCTTGCGAACCTGCTTCCTGAACCCTCCTCTTCTATCACACCTCCCAGATGCCACACTTTAACCCTCAGTCCCTTCTGCCGGACAAGCCTTGGCTTGGTGGCGAACACCAGCTTCTTTCTCCAGGCTCCTCCCTCCCCTGATTCTCCAGCAGCAAGAACAGTGAAAAGACCTACTGGATGTCAGTCGTTTCTGATGGGCCTGGGGGAATCCCACCAAGCCTGTGCTCGCTTACGGAGCAAAGGCACCTGGGTTCTCTCTAGAGCAGGCCCAGCACACAGTAGGTGTTTATGCCACACATTTCATGCGAGAAGGAACAACTCACAGGCTGAAGAGGCAGTTTCTGGCCCTGCAAGCTAGCATCGGTGAAGTGCCCGGCCTGATGCCCAGCGGCAGACAGGGCCTTCCCTCGGCACCCCTATAACACACAGCTATAGGGCCAAGGCTCCCCAAGTGGCTGTTCTGAGAAATCTGAGATGCCTTGCCTTCTTGTTTGGGCCAATAAGGACGAAGAACTCCACGGAGGTCCTGCTAGGACCCAGAGAAGGCCTCGCGGGCCTCCCGGGTCCCATCAGCCCCCTCCCCTCCAGTGAAAGCACGTAGGCAATTTCTATCGCTGTCTGCCATCCAGGCCAAGCCCCAGCCCCAGCCCTGCAGCCCCACTATCTGCCTCCCTCTATGCCTCCTCAGACTATCCAAACTAGTAAGGATCTTCGTCCAAAGGATCCAAAGGTATTTGGGGTGGTTAAATTCCTGGCAGAGGGCAAAGATTCACAATGGCTTGACTACACTGGTATTGAAATGAAAAGCTGGGGCAGACCTGGGGGAGCTCCCCCGCCCCCGGAAGCAGGAGCTCTGAGAGGGCAGGTCAGGGCCCCGGAGGAGGTGGGCACCACCCCCTAGTACAGGCAGAGGAGGATCCTTCATAAGCCCTCAGCTATGTTATGCCACCAGAACCTCCCATTTCTCCGACTGTGAAACTGAGGCCCGCATCGTGCAGCTTAAAAGCTGTGAAAGCAGAAGTTGAACATTTGCCTGACTCCAAAGCAGTGTAGTATTTGCCGGATCATGCAGCCTGGTCCAACACAGGCTTCTTTTATGGGGAAGGAGGCCAAACAAGCAAACAAACCCAAAGGAGAAACAGTGACTGCCCACAGTCACCCAGGTGGCGAGGGGCAAGGCTGGGACCTGACTCAGGTCCCCTGGCCCTCCATGCTCATGGACCTTCCTTCAGCCGCACCCCCCGGCGTGCTCTCCCTTCAGGAGCTGCGTGCCCTTGAACCCTCCTGCACCATCGTGGGCTGAGAACTTCTGCAAGGACCACGTATATAGACTCAAGTCGGTCCCTGCCGCTGTGATCAAAGGAGGGCCACTTTACCGACTGGGGCCTCGGTTTTCTCATCTGTGTAATGGGGCTAAGGAGGCAGTGTTGTTGTAAGGATTAACAAGATACTTAGCGGGCGTTTATCCTGACATAGGGCACGCTGCCATGGGTGGTCAGTAAGGATCACCTCCCTCTTCCGGCACCCCACCCCACCCCCCAGCACCTCCCTGGTGCCCTCGGCTTCTCTCTGGTGTCCTAGCTCTGCCCCTGCAGGGTTCCAGCAGCGAAGCTGGGAGGATCAGCCTACAAGCTTGCGGGTACAGGCACACACCCACAGAAGCATTTCCAGTAACTGTGGCCCGCAAGCCACCCTTGCCGCCAGCATTTTCTGAGCAGGGCCATCAGGGAAGGCGGTGTGCTTTTTTTTTTTTTTTAACACCACAAAACATTATTGCTTCTGTTTTATGACCCCCCTAGTTCTAGGATGTCCATAAAATCGTTCCAGTCACATCATCTCCCAGCTACTTAATGAAAGGCAAGCAGCCAAAGGAAGAAGTCTTGGCTTTCTGGCCTTTGTCCTGTACCAGCCCCAGGGTCCCATCGGATCTTGGGGACGGGGCTGCTGGACAGACCCTCTGTCACCGAGTTATCGGGACAGCATGGCCCCAGTGGGGAGGCCGGACCAATCCCCGCGGGCCGGGCTCACCTTCTGGACTGCTGCAGCACCTGGGGAGCATCCAGGGCCGAGAGGTTGGGCTTGGCCCTGTGGAGCCAGCCCGCGAGGTCATAGCGGACCGGGTCCTGGCCCAGCTGGTGGAAGATCTCGAACTGCAGGGGCTGCTCACAGGACCGAAAGGCAGAGGTCCCTGAAAGCAGACATAGCCTGTGAGTGTTGGGGTGTAGGGTGTGGGGGACACTCTGCGATCGCTTGGCATCACTAAAAACACATTTTTTTCCACTTAAGTATGTTTCCAGAGAGCCAAAGATCACAGTTCTGGGCACCCACCCCTCTCCTCTGTATGCATGTCTGTGCGTTCTTTCCAACACTGACTCGATTCCTCCTTGCTTTCTTAAACACAAGATACCTCTTTATCCCACATGCCATCAGTGCGCACAATCGTCATGATTTTTTGCCATACCTGCATACTGTCTGGGTTGTTACTATTTGTTTAAATCAACACACATTTATAAACATGTAAGTCCCTTTATAAAGAAGCATTGCATGGCAGGTTGGGTGTGCACGCTGTATTTTCTGATAGTCATGGAAATAAAAACATAATCATTACGCATTTTGAAAATATTGGTGTGCCACATAAAATTGTCTTGAATGGTACAAACCGAATAAACACACAGCACACTCTTGGGAGATGCTGACACACGCTTGACTGCAAGGGACAGGGTGGGAGAAAGGAAGGGGTTTGGAGGAGCGAGAGCGGGCCTGTGTTCAAATCCTACCACTACGACTTACTGTTCTGTGGCAGGGGTCAAGCCTCTTCAATCTCTGACCTTCAGTCTCTTCCTCTGTAAACTGTGAATTATACATACCTCCCAGGGTGGCACAAAACTTAAAGGAGATAATGTGCGTGAAATACATTAGCATAGTGCCTGGGCCTTGGTTGTCACTCAGTAAGCCCTAGTGGGTGTCACAACCTTTTTTTACATTCAACCTTGTGCCAGTGTCTGGGGCCACAAAGCCTTTGCGTCCATATTCCTAACACCAGCACGGTGCCTGGTACATGAATGGAATCCCCGAAGTGCTTGTGGAAGGAAGGGAGGGAGAGAGGGAGGAAGGGAAAGAGGAGGGAGGGAAGGAGGGTGGGGAAGATAAGAAACAAGGGAGGGAGGGAGGGAGGGAAAGTAAGAAAGGAAAAGAAGAAAAGGAGAAAGGGAGGAAAGAAGGGAGGGAGGGATGGAAGGAGGGTGGGGATGGAGGGAAGGAAGGGAGGAGGGAAGAGAGGAATCCTAGTAAATAATCAATCACTCTAATTGCAGAGATGCTCTCGGGTTGAGTAATGGTCCCAGACCAATTACTCTCAGGAGCGGTAGTATTGTTTCGGTTCCTGTCTGTCTTCTGAATTTCTATGAGTTCCCATCTTCCTACTGTCAATGCCCCAGCACATTCTAGGGTCCTGAGTCCTTCCCTCCCATGCAATTTGCCACCTCTCTGCTGCAGGGAGCAAGGAAACGAGAAAGCCACATTTCTCAGAATTCCGTACGCAGCAAACGCCGTCTGGGAGTCTGAGGGCTTCTGATGCATGAGTGATGTGGGTGCTGTAGGGTATGTAGTCTCTTGGAGGTCCACTGAGGTCAAGACCCAGGGCTGACCGAAGTTATCAGCAAGGGACACTTCTGGTGAAGTGACGTATCCCTTCATCTAGCACTTCCGTGAGGCCTTCAGGGCCCACGGTCCCTGCTATCAGGGAGCCACCTTCCAACAAAAGCAAGGGAACAAAGCGGCCACCTCACTCTGGTGCATCCATCCATGCTGCCTGTAGGATGTCCGTGCTATCTGTTTGCATGGCCGCCTCCCTGTGTGGACTGGAAGCGGCTTGAGGGCAGCAACTGTGTTTACGCATCTTTACGTCTCGCAGCAAGCACAGAGCTGGGCTTTGAGTGAAGATCCCAAGAGCATTTGGAGAGGGGAGACCAAAGGCAAGAGAGAAGAAAGGACGTCCATGTAGACTAAGCCCCAGCCAGCCTCTGCTGGACACATGGCCACGCGTGAGGTCACGAGATCCCACTCTGGTCTCTGAAGTGAGCATCGCTGGGCTGGTTTTCTAGAAGGTGACACTGAGGTTCAGAGATGAGCCCGCTTGGCTGAAGTGGCACAGCACACAGGGACAGAGCCAGGATGAGGACATAGGTCTGCTGGTCCGAAGCCCATGTTCCTCCCCAGTGCTGGCCTGACAAACGGAGGCATCCTATGTCCCAGGAACAGCCTCAGGAGACCACTCCCAGGCTCCCAGGGGCTCTGCTCAGCCCTCTCACCCTCCTCTTTCTTCAGGAGGTGGTTTCCACCAGTTTTGTTCATCCAAGCATTTCATAGGCTTCATTTGATCTCAGGAGCCCCATGGAAACTGCTTGAAGACAGAGTCTGACCCACTACACCCCTCTCAAGACTCTGTACCATCACCTCTCCCAAGAGCCTGACATCCCCAGACAGGGGTAGGGGCTTCTGGGGCCCCTGCACCCCTGGCAACCACCCTCTACATCTGCTTTGCAGATGCCTGTCACCTGACTGTCCACTGCGCCTGGGCCCCATGCGAGCTGCCCGCCAGCCCAGCAAAGATACTTAGCAGAGACGTAACAGCAAAGCACTGGGTTCTCCAGAAAGCCCCCCGTGTTTTGCCCGACTGAACATTCTCATTAACTCAGAGCTAATCAGAAAGCCCCACAGACAAAACATCTTTTTTTTTTTTTTTAACCAAAATATCTGATTTAATGGGTCTATCTCTGTCGGGCCAGGACAAAGGACATCAAAGTCTCCCTCCAGGAATGGACAGCATCAGACCACCCTGCTCAAGGTGTCTGGAATTGGCAAGTCGGGCCTCACAGGAGGAGAAGACGGGGCCACAGATGTCTCTCCCCAGATCCCCTCCAGCCCCAATCACACCCTCCTGTTGCCTTCTCCTTCTGAGCCTCCTCTGGGTCACCTGCCTAAAAGTCAGGATCCAGAAAACATTCTGTTGGAGAAACCATCTCATCTGCTTCTGGATCATGGGGTTTTTCCATATTCATCTATTCTGCAACAAGGATGTACTAGAGCCTTCTCCAGGCCAGGGCCATTGTGGGGCAGAGGGGAGAGGAGTGGCCAGGCCCCTGCCCTCATGAGCTGACGTTCCTGTGAGGACAGGTGCATTCCGTCTGGAGGGCTGCAGGGGAGACCGGAAAAGCAGGAGAAGAGAGAAGGGGGTGCGGGCTGGAGAAGTCATTATTTTTCACAAGGCATCATCCGTCCTCACACAAGCCCCCTGAAGCAGGTGTCACTATTACCATTTTACAAACAGGGGAGGTGACTTCCCAGAAGTCACATTCTGAACTCCTGGAAGCCAGAACTACCCTGTGGGTTTGAGGTGGGATACTCAGCCCAGAAAATACATACACACATATGTACACATACACATACATGTGCATGTACGTACACATACGTGTATACATATATATCATATTTGACCTGAGAGTGGATTTTTTCTTCTGTTGCTTTTTTGCAGAAATTAAAACATTTGTATGGACCCCTAAAAGCGCTGTGCCTGGCAAAGTCAGCCCTGGGCCAAATCCTCTAGGATGAACTTGGGTACTGGTGCTGAGACTGTGCCAGGGAGAACAGCCAGAGCCCTCGGATGCTGCCGCTGTTTCTGCTCAGAAAATCGGGTCCTGATGCGAGTGCAGGAAGGCTCCGTGGACGTCCCGGACGGAGGCCTTGGCAAGTCCCTTTGGGGTATAGGCTTTTGCCATTACCTGCCCAACGAACCACGGCAAAGAGAGCCGTCACGCGTCTTCTGCCAAATATTCTCCCAGTTTCCCGTACACTACTCCAGGTGGACGTTTGCCCCAAATATTCCATCGAAATGGTACTCATCTTGGTTGTCAGTGACCTCCATGCGGCCAAATCATTGGCCACTTCTCAGCCATGCCTCACCCTCCCTCTGCCTATGGCTTCCTTCCTAACCCACCCCCTCTGTATTTGTGCACAGCCGAACACCAAAGGATTACCCCGGCCACCCCTCCTCGGTTGCCTTTCCTGGTCACTGGCCTCATCCCTGGGCCTTGACATTGGAATGTCCCAGAGCTGACCGCTGGGCCCTTGTCTCTGCCAACCTGGATTCCCTCCATGATCTCAACCAGAACTGTGGTCCTCAACCTTTTTACGGATTTCTTCATTTTATCTTCCATCTCCTCTGCTAGAATGTCCACCCCAGGGAGGCAGAGATATCTGTCTTGTTCGGGATGGATCTCCTGGCCCAGGACAGTGGCTGCCATGTGTGAGGGGCTCTGGAAACACTGCTGAATGAGTCACATGGTTGTGGGGGTGGAAGATCTCAGAGCCCATCTGCCTTCCAGAGAAGCCTCCGGGCATCTGGGTGGAGTTGGGGAGGCGGGGTCATAAGAGATTCTGTTGCAAACAGAGATTGCTTTGTATCTGCCTGCTGACTCCCTCTGGGGGATCTCAGACCTCTCTACAAGCATCTCTCTGGAGCTCAGGGTCCTCACCCGGGGGGGGGTAAGAACACCAGCCACCAGACCCGTGACAGGATTCAATGAAACAGCATACATGAAGCTCTGAGCCCAGAGCCAAGTGTGGAGAACGGACAGCTTTCTTCCAACCCCTGAAGTGCCGGGGAAAACAGTCTTCATCACCATCAACAGCCCTGTGCTCATCGATCGGCGCTCATGACACTCCACGGCCAATAACAAAGCTGATAATCTCTCCCCCAATCACTATCACAGAAATCCTGGTGAAAGGGAGGCAGGGGTGACCCCCCTCCATCTTCTTCATGTAAGCACTCCCCCTGGGGCTATTCAAGGTTTGCTTAGAGTTGCCCTCGGTGACGCATGGATAGCCAGACTTGAACTTGGAGCTGAATGAAGCCAAATTCCAAAGTCAGAGTCCAGGACCTCTGACCTCGTGGTTCCATCTGGATGTCTCCATCTCTCCTCTCAATGCTCCCTCCCCAGTTCAGCCCAAGGCCAGTTGCCCTGGGTTCATACCCTCAGAGTCTGCTCAGCTCCTCTCTCACCTCCCAGACTGCCTTCCATACTGCTGCCTGCAGGAACTTTCGAAACATGAATCTGACCTTACTTCCTGCCACATAGAGTCCTTCATGGCTTCTCAGAGCTCTAGGGTTGAGGCTAATGTTTTTTTTCGTGTGGCCCACAAGCGGGGCCTCCAGTGGTCTGAGCCTAGGCAACATCTCTGACTTTACTGTCCTGCACAGTGTCTCCTCTTCTCTGGCACATTTGTCTGCACGCCTCTCCCCCAGACCCCCTGGCTTCTGCAGGAATTTGGTCTGTCTGACGCGCCATCAAGCACCAGGGTCTGTCATCTTGGGGTCAAACCCAGGCTCCTCTGTTAGCTTGTCCACGCTCTCCCTACATCCTCCCCCGGCTGGCTTGCCACTGCGTAGCACAGTGCCCGGCACACAGTAGCCAGTCAACACATTTGCTGACCACACTGATCACTGATCGATGATTGATTGGTAAATAATTGATTATTGATTAATTAAGTGACTGATAAATTTCATTCACTGATAAATGAATGAAAGCACATACAGGCATGTGCACAGACATCTGTGCACTCAGAACAAGCCCCCCCCCCCCCTATCCCCCGCATACAAACCTTGTCAGAATTTTCTCTGCAGCAGACAAGAACAGATTCCAACTCCCAGGCTGGATGCAGCACCCTTTTCCCTGAGTCCTTAAGCCTGACTCCCTTACCTTCGGCCCCAGCACCTTTCTTCTCAAAGGCCGCACAGAGACGCTCCAGCACCACGCTGTCACTGGAGCCCTCCACCCGGACCTCCTCGTCCAAGAGCCAGAAAAGGCCCCTGGCGTCCTCAGCACCTCCAACGGCTGGTAAGCGGACCTGGTGGAAAATCCAAGATCACTGGGGAGCCCTGATCCCCGACGGAGGCCAGAGTCCTGGGCTTCTCTTCCCACCTCTGGGAGTCAGGGCCTCTGAGACCCCCAGCATCACGACCCAGACACACCAGCCCAGAGCCAAGCTCTCAATGCACCCCGCCCCCCAGGATTCCCAGTGAGGAAACCTCAAAACTGTTACAACCCCTCAGTTTCAGGAGGTCTGAATCCGGCCTCTGTCCTCATTTCCTGTGTGACCTTGGGGAACTTACTGCTCCACTCAGAGCCTCATTTCTTTTTATGTAAAATGGAGACTGACAATACCTTCCTCAGAGAGCTGTAGTGGGGAATTAACAAGGGAAAGCACTCTGTAAATTACACATTCTACATACACAAAGGCGGCTCTGTATTTGTGCACAGCCGAACACCAAAGGATTAATTCCATCCACATCACTTCTGAGAAGTCTGCATTTTTTTAACTAAAATCTTAAGGGGAAGGGGAGGGCCGAAAGAATGTTCTAGAGGAGAAGGTGAACTTGGTTCAGTAGCACGGAATTCAAAATCTAGCCATGAGCTTCAGAAGCCATCTAGGTAACTCTGAAGTTTTGTTCCTGGGAACCAGAGAGACCTAGAGAAGCAAAGAAGCTCGTTCGAGGGCCCCCAGTGAGTTGGCGTCACCCAAAACAGTACCAAGTGGTTATGGAGGAAATGTGCGTGAGACACGGAGCGACCAGCTGTCCCTTGGTGACTGGGACTCAGCAACTTCCCAGGATATGAGGATTTCAGTGCTAGAGACAGCAAAGTCCCTTGGCAAGCCGGGACAGTTGGGCACCCTGATTGGGAAATACTGCCCCCCCCCCAAGAGGCCCAGAGAGGACATATCCTGGGTCACATGGAGAGGCACAGGGGCAGAACGGGGACCGGATCCCAGATATCCTGAGCCTTCACCTTGCCTTTCTTTATGGGGTTGAAATTCACAGCCAGTCTGTCCTCAGAAGGTGGCTGTTCCCAGCCACCGTCCACGTATCCAGGGGACCCCAAGGTCCCTCCCTCCTCACATTGTCCAGGTTGTCCCTTCTGGCCTGCCTCTTCCAGGTCAGGAAGCATGACACGGAGGGGGAGCCAGTCCAGAGGGTGCCAACGGGAAGCATAAACAGACAGTGACCAGACAGGGCTCACGGACAAGGCAGCTTTGCAGGGACAGGTGCAGGTCACTAGGAGCCAAGAGAGGGCTTGGAAGAGAAGGCCAGGGGCAGCCAACAGGAGACAAAGAAGGAGAAAAGTGGCAGCCTGGGCTATCACGTGGCAGGAGAAACACATGACCTATAGGCCAAGCACCTGGCAGGGTGCTCTGTGCTCCAGATCTCCTAAACCTTCACAACCATCCCAGGTCATGCTATCATTCCCACTTTAGAGACGGGAAAAAAACTGAGAACCAGAGAGGCAAAGGGATGCACTCAGGATCACTGACATTGGACCCGAACTTGGCAAGTCAGGGAAATGGTTCAGGGCCATTCTGAGAGATGGCAGAGCAGAGGTGCAGGTCTGGGGTCGGCCCAGAGGGTTCTTGGGATGGAGAAAGTAAAGGCTTGGGTATGCCCCCACACACACAGCCCATAAATGCACGGACCCCTCATCACTCCCCCATTCTCCATCCCCCCGTAGCCCCTATTCTCCCAGTCTCTGCAGACACAGCATCTGCGGCTGAACATCTGGCCTTCCCAGGCAAGTGGCCACCGGGCACTGGCCCCGAGCCCCCTCAGCGCACCATGAGCTGCCAGGCACGTGCCAGCTGAGCCCATCTCAGACACCAGGCAGAGAGGTGGTTCTCAACCTGAGGGGGTTTGGAGAGTAGTTGCCCCAGGCCACATCCTCGGGCCAGGCTGGGAGTGGATCGCCAGCTTCAGGGTCTCTCCCAATCCCTAGGTGATTCTAGGGGAAGATAGCACCGACAACTTGCGGCTTAAGGACTCAAGTCATCTGGATTTCAATTCAAAGCCTTGCGGCATCTAAGAGCCCGAGTGGACCTCGGCATGCTGGACCCTGCCTTACCTGGGAAGGGTTCTGGTCCACCACAGCCACTGTGGTCCCCGGGGAAGGCTCCGGGAGGTCAAAGGGCACAGGAATGCCTTCCTGGAAAGTCACAGAAGTTCCATGTTAGTTCCTTCCGTGAGCTGAAGAGGGTGGAAAACTTCCGGAGGAGAAAAGAGAAGTAAGGACTTTCACCTCCCCTTAAGTTTTATAATTATTATCATTATTATCATTATTATTACCATCATCATTTTAAAAATATTCTTTTAAGTAAGCTCTACCTCCATCATGAGTCTTGACCCTGAGATCAAGAGTCACATGCTCCACTGAACAATGGCAGTAAAACATCTGCGACATAAAATCTACCTTTTCCTGCGTCATATAGTTAGTGGCATTAAGTTCACTCAAATGTTGTGCACCTGTCACCACGTCCCCACCTCCAGCACTTCTCTATCTTGCAAAACCGAAATGCTGTCCCCATTAACCACTGATTCCAGTTCTCCCTCCTCCCCCTCCAGCCCCTGGCTACCGCCGTACCACTTTCTGTCTCTATGAAGTTGACTGCACTTAAGTGTCTCGTGTGAGCGGAGTCCCATAGGACTCGTCCTTTTGTGACTGGCTTATTGCACTCCTTACAATGTTCTCGAGGCTCATCCATGTTGCAAAATAGATGAGAATTTCCTTCCTCTTTATGGTTGAACAGTAGCCCATTGCATGGACAGATCAAACCTGTTTACACACACGCCCCCCCGCCGCCCCAACGTGGACACTAGGGTCACTCCTACTCTTTGGCTATTGGTAAAGCTGCCCTGAGGCTAGGTGTATGGATTATCTTTTCAAGACCCGGTCGTCAACTCTCCGGGGGTAGATACCCAGAGGCAGATTTGCTGGATCACAGGGTAATTCAATTTTTTTTTTTTTTTCAGACAAACAGCATACTGTTTTTCACTGTGGCTGCACAGTTTCGTATTCCCACCAGCCAGGCACACGGGGTCCAATTTCCCCACATCCTTCCCAATGTTTGCTGCTTTCTGGTTTGGTTTGGTTTGGTTTGGTTTTTTATCATTACCATTCTACCGGGTATGAAGGGCTATCTTGATGTTTTGATGCACAGTTCCCTACATTTCAGGTGATTATTGCCCATGTGTCTATCTTTTGAAGAAAAAAATCTATTCAGAACTTTTGCCTTTTTTGCAATCAGGCTGTTTGTTAGCTAGTTTGTTTGTTTTAAAGATTTTGCTTATTTATTTGATAGACAGAGATCACAAGTAGGCAGAGAGGCAGGCAGAGAGAGAGGGGGAAGCAGGCTCCCTGCTGAGCAGAGAGCCCGATGCGGGGCTCAGACTCAGGACCCTGATACCATGACCTGAGCCAAAGGCAGAGGCTTAACCCACTGAGCTACCCAGGCGCCCCTAGTTTGCTTGTTTTATCTTCACCCCTCAGCCTTTGCTTGAGAAGAGAGGTTATAGACCAACATTCCAATAAATTCCTGACATCGCTCATTCTGCCGGCCCATCAGCAATCGCGGTGAGAGCTTTATCAGGAGCTCATCATTCAGTCCAAACTTTGCTTTTATTTGCTGAGTTACTAATGAGCATGGGGCTGATAACTGGGTGCTGAAGGGAATGAGCACACACTATGGTTAATGACAGTCGCCATTCAGAAGTCAGCATGCGGATGTCAGTCACGGCATCGTTTGAGATGGTGTAATGGTGGAGCGTAATGAGAGCGGACGTAACCAGTGAAATGTGCGATTACTAAAAGTTGCCAATGGAATGAGAACACAGCAATAGCCCGCTGCTGTGAGGAAAAGAGACAACAACAAACCCGTGTGTAGGGACGGATCAGAAATCTGCAGAGAAGATGATATATGGACAATTAAGTGGTATAAAGTACAGACAGCAGGAAGAGGGCTTTCCTGTGGGTGTTGGGGTTAAAGGAGGTTATGTTTGCTGCTTACGGATATTTCTATGTACTTCCCAGTTTTTAATAAAGAATATGTATTGCCTTGATCACCAGAAATAAGCGAAACAGAAGCGCCTGGGTGGCTCTGTCGGTTAAGTGTCTGAGTCTTGGTTTCAGCTCAGGTCATGATCTCAGGGTCCTGAGATTGAGCCTCACGTCATGCTCTGTATTGGGTTTGGTGCCTGCTTAAGAGTCTCTCTCTCTCTCCCTCTGGCCCCTCTCACCTCTCTTTGTCTCTAAAAACCACAACAACCCCCCCCCCCCAAAATCCTCTCCCCTTCTGTTTATCTCAATTTCTCCCATCAAGAACTGAAACCTACTTCCCCACCCATTGGCTCAGGGCTCAGCCCTGGACTTGCCATGACCCACTGAATACAGAAGGGACATTGTCAGTTACAAGACTAGGACTCAATGGACCCCGCACATCTCTGCTCGTCCCTTGGAGCCCTGCCCAGCGCCATGAGAACAGCTTGGGCTAGTCTGCTAGAGGATAGGACAGTCCTGGTGCACAGATGAGTCATCCCAGCCAAAGCCTGCTCAGATCCGCTCATAGCCAGCTGACTCCCAGACACAGGAGAGAGCTGGCCAGCACCATCAGAACCACCTACCGCCCTACATCTGCCCAGAGACGCAAGAACTCACTCAGCCAAGACCAGAGAACTGCCCAGGAAACCCGAAGTAAGCAATAACAAATGATAATATCTAAAGCCACTATGTTTTGGGGTACTTCATTATCTAGCATTATTGTGGCAATTGATAGATGATACAGGAATATTGCTATTCCTATTTTACATGGGATGGAACCAAAGATCAGAGAGAGTGAGTGACTTTCCTGAGGCCACACAGCCAATAAGTGGCAGAGTTAAGGTCAGATCCCAGGACTCATCATTGGCATCACTTGTTTGAGTTTCCTCCATGTTGATGTTTCTTGCTGTGTAAGCTCCAACCAAAAAAATTTTAAAATGACCATAATTTCAATACCCATTACCCTCTTGATAACCAAGATGGCCATTTCCAACGTCTTGCTATTAGCACTTGCTGGAGTCAGAGGTGCCCCCTTCGGAAAGAGAGGAGGGGGTGGATAGGATGGGGCCGTCCTGGGTGCCAGCAGAGTTCCACTTTTCCCCCGGTTGGGGCGGGGTGTGTGCGTGAGTACATTCATTTGGATAAATTTATTGGGCTGTATACTACTGGGGTGTGCATTTTCTGGGCAAATGTAACATTCTCATTTAAACTTTTTCAAACAGGAAGAGAAGGCTGGCAGGAACGTGTCTGCATGTGTTCTCTGGTTCACGCTCCTAGCGTCCCGAGGGTAGATCCGAGGAAGGAAGTGCATCTAGGGCATTGTTAAGTGTTGCCACTCTAGGATCCAAAGGCTGGGCAAACCCTCCCATCCAGAATTTTCACCCACACCCAGAGCACAAAGGGTTTTCCATGGGGAAGCTGTGAGCCACAAGGTGTGGTGGGGGGGTGCATGTAGCTTGGACAAAGTAGACGAGGAAGAACAGGTCACCTCAACAGGGGGACAGCTGGGGGAACAAGGCTTGGGGAGCCCCAAGTTCCCTGGTGTCCATGGACTGTAGGGAGCCGTGTGTGGAGACAGGGGAGTAGCAGAGGCCCGCAGAGCTGGGGGCCAAACAGTTCACTGGGGGGGGGGGGAACGCGATGAAGCCAAGGGTGACTGAAGGACCAGACTGTTCCCCACACCCTGGCCAGCCGCACGCCCTCCATGGAGCCCAGTCCTACCTGCCGGTAGCGCTCCAGCGTGGACACGAAGGTCCGCTGGTAGAAAAGCAGCTGCAGGCGCTCGTGAGCGTAATTGCGGCAAAGCTCTTCGAAGGTGGCTGCCCGGTCCTTGCACTGGTGCCGTGGGTTCTGGAAGCCCGGAGAGTCCACCACCATGATAGAGGCCATGGAGAGGTGGTGGGAAGAGAAGGACCTGGGGAGAGAGAGGCAAGGCCTCAAGACCATGTGGAATCATAGAGCCCAGCCGGCCCACGCCTCCCACTCCCCCATTGCAGATATGGTGAAACTGAGGCAGCACACTGGGTGGGTGTGGGGAATCCAGCAGATCTGGTGTGAGAATGAGGCTCACCGCTTACGGGCTGTGTGACCTGGGGCAAATTACTTAACCTTTCTGAGCTAAGGTTTTCCCAACTGTTAAATGATGGTTCTTCCAAGCCCTCACTGCCTTGGATCAATCTGATGAATTTGTCGGGGTGGACAGAGGAGGGATTATTGGCATCAACATGCAGGAGTTGAAAGCTGTTGGAGACAGTCACACAAGGGCTCCAACCTTCCCTCTGTGACAGAGCGGCTGTGTACCTTGGGAGAGCTGCCCAACCTCTCTGTGCCTCAGCCAAGAAAAAGTCAATGATGGCCACAACCCAGAAGGATGCTGGGAAGGCTGGAGGTGATGAGACAGGCTCTGAGGGCCAGGTTGGCGGTGGGGTTCATGTTCAGTAAAGGTGGCCTGTTATTATTATTAATCATGATGATTATCACGATCAGCCCTAGGCTCTGCAGGGCGCTTAGCTCTTCTGCACAACCTGCCAAGGTTTTCCTCCTATACCGCAAGGCCAAGATCAGCTGCCACACACGGATGCGTGAAAACTGTCAGTTAATGCTCAGAAAGCCAGACATCTACGAGGTGCTCGTAGGTGGTGGGGGAGTGGGTTCTGTATCAGCGAGAGGCGGTTTAAAGGATGCGAAGCAGCAGCCACCCTCCGGAGGCTGAGGCAGCTTCTTCTGCCAGCAGTACAATTCCCACCCCCAGGACATCTTCCTCTAAGCACGCGCGAACCTCTTCGTTTCTAGATGCTATGTCTGTGGCCTCGGATGGCAATTGCTCTAGCAACGGGAGAGCAAGCGGATTCCGTGTCCCAGAATCACCAGAGAACCCCAGCTGCCCTGCACCAGACCTCAGACCTGCTAGCAGGATGTGGAAAGCCTAAGGATGCCTCCCGCCTTTGGGCAGGAGGGTGGGAAGCCCTCGTGGCATGAGACACCTGACTCCTGCTGCTGCAGCCTGGTGGACACATTTCAGAGACACGTCCTGGCCCACTCCAAAAAAAAAACAAACAAAACACTGGCACCCCACCCTTAGCAGGAAATTTTATTTTTTTTTAAAGATTTTATTTATTTATTTGACAGACAGAGATCACAAGTAGGCAGAGAGGCAGGCGGGGTGGGGGGGCAGGCTCCCTGCTGAGCAGAGAGCCCGATGCGGGGCTCGATCCCAGGACCCTGGGATCATGACCTGAGCTGAAGGCAGCGGCTCAACCGACTGAGTCACCCAGGCACCCCGAGGAAATTTTAAAAAGAAATGGACAAGAGCGGCACAGTGGGTTATTCAGAGAAACATGGAGTCCAGAGCTCTGGCTGCCTTCCAGCCCCACCTCTCTTCACCTCTATTAATTCAGCTGTATAATGGGCTGGCGTGCAGAGTCAATGATACAAGACTGGGGAAACCATGAGCTCCAGCTGTTGTCCTTACTTAGCAGGGGGCCCCCAGACTGTCAGATTTTATTGTTGGTAGTTTGTGATCACTATTAGGAAGAACTGTTTACATGCATTATCCCTTTTAATCCTCGCCATGGCCCTGGGGTACAGAGCTCTTTTACAGGTGCAGAAGGTGAGGTCAGGGCGCTGAACATTTGCCTTTGGGCGGCCAAGGGGGAATTTAAACCCAGCTCCCCAGCTCAAAACCTCACTCTTCTCCAGCCCCTCCAAAACCCCACTGTGCTAAAGTGCTCATTTGTGTATCTGCTGTTACCTGTTGATGAGTGAGACCACGGCCGCAAAGAGCTCTTGGTACAGGCCTGAGGCCATCCCCTCCACACACTCCACGCCTGTCATCTTGAGCCCTGGAGAGGGAGAGGGAAGGGTGAGCATCCATGGTTAGGACCTCTCCTGGGGCCAAGGGCAACACTCTCCAGACATCGCTGGTGGCCTTAGAGAAACCCCCTCCCTCACATACATCCCTCCACTGTTGAAATTACGTACCCACACTCTTAGAACCAAGTTCAAGTGCCTTATCAGGACTGATGGGGTTCTATGTCACCTGGCCCTCCCTCTTCTCCAGCAAGCACTCCTGTTCATCCCTCGGGGAACAGCCCAATGTCACCACTTCAGGGAAGCCCGCCTTGATTACCACCCCATTAATCCAATTCCCAGTCCTACCTTGCTCCTTTCTCTTTAATTAGTTTGTGACTGAGGTATGACCAACCTACCAAAAGCCATACCTACCTATCTATAGGTATTTATACATCGTATAAATCGTACAATACATAGATATCTATACCTATATATAGGTATTTATACATCGTGATGAGCTTGAAGATGTCAACTCTAAGAGTTTCCTCCCTCCTTCTTTCTGCCTATGTGTGTGATAAGAACACTTCACATAAGATCTACCCTCTAAAAAGACTCAACAATGGACAATACAGCATGGTAACCAGTGGCTCTATGCTGCCCAGTAGACCTATTCGTTGGCTGGTCATCTTAGTCGTCTACTTTTTCATCTGCGTTCTAGCGTTCATTCATCCTGCGCAAATGAAACTATGTACCCGTCAATCATTCTCTCCCATTTGGCCCTCCCCTGAGTCCCAGGCAACCACCACTCTATTCTCTGCCTCTCTGAGTGTGATTATTTTAGATCCCACATAGAAATGGGGACATGAAATAGATGATCCAGTCGTACAAAAAGAAAATCCAACCATTCCCTACAGTGTGGATGAACCCAGAGGATGTTACGCTACGTGTAACAGGCCAGACCCAGGACAAAGCCACCTTGCTTTTAAAGCACTCTGAGTTCAGTATATTTTTACTTGTGTGGTTAGTTGTTCATAATGCCCCATGCCCACCCTGCCCCATGCCAGGCTGGGAGCGCCCCGAGGATGGGGATCATCTCTGGGTGTGTTGGCTCCCAGACCCCAGTGCCTGACACATAGTAGGCACTCAGATAATGTTTGGTGTTTCCCCCTTTCTGGAGGGAAGTTTGGCAGTTCTGTGTCAGAAGCTATCAAATATTCGTATGCTTGGACTTTATAATTTCACACTAGGGCTTTTATCCTAATGAAATATTCAGAGAAACAAAGATTTCTGGGTACATATGTTCTCCCAATTGTTGATTAAATTGGATGAAAATCGCCTTTTTTGAAACAACCTGAATATCCAACAATAGCAAATGGGTTAGACAATTTGTCGTCCATACAAAGCAGTGCTTAAAGCCAGGCATGGACGAATATGGAATGAGAGGGAAAAGAGTCTACCTGTCAAGTTAGGAAGAATGAAAACGCTTCGCAAACGATTAATATAGTAATGGTCTCGATTTTGTTTAAACACAAAGGCGGCCTGTTAAAATTAGCCAGCCTTGATGAGGGTGCATGGAACAAAGCAGAACGAGAATGTGGGAGGGGTGGGTCACATCGGAAATCCTGACCCTTAGGTGTCAGCATCGGAAACACGATTTTCACATCTGCACTGTGGCTGGAGACAGCAGTCCTGCTTGTACATTCCAGGCAGCCCGCTGCAGCCCCAAAGCACTTCCCTCCCTTCTGTTAGCTCCACCCCCACCAACCTGGGCAGTTGCTAAGCAACCCACAGCCTCTCAGCATCTCTCCTAAGCCTGCTGGTCCCCTGTCTGCTTCACACCTACCCTTGATACCTTGGCCCGAGAGGTAATTAGTGTTAATGTCTGAATGCGTGTGCACGTATGCTCATGTGTCTGTGCACATCTGTGTGTTTCCTGCGGGGTGTGTGTGTGTGTGTGTGGTGTGTCTGCGCATGTGCATACATGCCTATGAGGTGTGTGTCCATGGGCATGTTGTGTATGTGTGCTATGTGTGTGCTTGTGGGGTGTGTGCGTGTGTTTCAGAGAGGAGGAGGAACCAAGAGTGGACTACAGCTCATACCTGGACCTAGAAGCAAACAAAAGGCTTCCAAGTGACATTAGCCACCAAGCTGAGACCCCTAGAGTGGAGCAGCTCTGAGGAACTAAGGGGCCTCTAAGAGATGAGTCCCACAACCACAGTTCAAAACAGTGCGACCCACTAATTAATACCAGACTCCGAGGTCTCTGGGACAACCACCCAGAGACTCCTGGGCCCCCAAGGGGGTCCCTCTGCCCTCACCTCCTGCAGCCAAAGCATCTGATGGGTGATGGCTACAGATTTGGAACCCAGCAGATCACACTCCTGCAGGTGCCATGCAAGGCCATTCAGCTTTCTCCCACATCAGTTCAAAGCACCCCCATTCCTCCAGCCACCTAGGCTAAAATCCTAGAAGCTGTCCTGATCCCTCTTTTCTCACCTCCTCCCTCAGGCCCATGCTATCCTCTCTATGTATGAAGCAGATTTCGACTGTGTTCCACCCAACCCAGTTCCACTACCATGTCCTTGTGCAAGCACCAGCATCTCACCAGGCGATTTTGTAGGTTCCCATGTGGCCTCCCTTCTCTGAGTCATTCCCCAGGCTTCCCCCTGCCTGAGCCATTCAAGGAATAAGTCAAATCATGGCATTCCCTGCCTGTGTCCCTGCATGGTCTCTCATGGGTCCGAGCATAAAACCACAGTTTGCAGAGTCCTCCCTGAGCATTAAAACCATAGTTTGCATAGTCCCCACATCACCTATCATCTACTGGCCTCATCTACCAGCCTCCCAGGCCGTCTAGCCATCCTGGCTTTATTTCTGTGCCTCAAACTGGAAGGTCAGTCTTCCCCGGACAAGGTAAGGGCTCAACAGATGTAATCGCCAATGGAAAAGCGTTGGGCCCCTTGGTACTGCTCACCACAGGCCACCCTCCCAGGTTTCAGCAGAACCTTCAGAACCCTGGACAGCACCAGTTGGCCATAAGAACCATGCATATAGGAACCAAGTCCACTTCTGCCCACGTGGGCCTCCCCTGCACCTAGAAGGTCCGCATATAACAGGTCCTGATGAGTAAGTGAAAGCATGTTGGAGCTTCCATAGGGCCTGAGCTGGGGGGTACCCAGCCTACCCAGAGAGGCAGCAGCACAGCACCTGAGCTGGTCTCCTCTTCCTCAAGGCTCCGTCGGCTTGGCCCAGATGTCACTTGCTCGATGATCTGTCGCAAGTGGTGCTTGAAGGTGGCCGTGTTCAGTTCCTCGTACTCACAGCCCAGGGCCTCAGCTGCGTGGTTTGCCCACTCAAACCGCATGAACTGCTTCCGGCCCACTGTGGGAGGAACACAGCACAAGTATGGTGGTAAAGTCCTAGGTATGGAGTGGGTGGGCTTCCAAGAGGACCTCAGGGGTCTCACCACCTCCCACCCTCTAGGCTACCCACCCTCAGCAGGGAGCCTCAACACCTGGCCTGAGCCGGGGTCAGGTTTCCCAAGAGACATGCTTATCCTACTTCTTCACAATTTGCATTGTTCACTTTTTCAAAGCAATTAAAATGATCACGAGGACCCTCTAAAGGTGGAATTAGAGAATTGTTAGTAAAAGTATCCACTCCTGTATCCACCTACCTGTCCATTCACCCACCCACTACCCTCTGCTGCCACCTACCTATACTACTGACCCAGCCACACATTCCACCATCTCACCACCCACCCATTTATTCAAAACACACACTTGTTGAGCTCCTACTATGTAACAGGAACTGTGTTAGCCACTGGGAAATCAATGATGAGCAAGACAGACAAGGTGACTGTCCTCCTGGAGTTTACAATCTATTGAGAGAATAAGACAATAAACAAGTAAACAGATAGATGAATAAGATAAATTCAGGTGATAATATTATAAAGTTTTTCCCCTTAAGGAGAAAATAAAACCAAGAGATGAGGTCAAGAGAAGTTGAGAGCATCCCTATGGATCCATGGTTGTCATAGAGGGCTCTGTCTGAGGATGGGATATCTGAACTGGGTTATGAAGGGTGAGAAGGAGTTGACTACCTAAATAACCAGGGAAGAACTTTAGGGGTCAAAAGATGATACCGTGCAAAGGCCCTGAGGCAGAAACAAGCACAGTGTATCCAAGAAAGACCAAGAAGTCCAGGTGGTTGGAATGTAAGGGGGAGATGAGGAGGAATCAAATGAGATTGAAGAAGCAATGGGGAACCACTTTATGAACTATTATAAGGCCATTTAAGATTAACAACAAAGATTATACAACCCGAACAATGCTTACAGCCAAACATTAAATAAAAAACAAATTAGAAAACTGTACTAGAGAATGATGTCAACTCTGTAAACCATTCTAAATTATAAAATAAAATAGTAAGGGAAGCTGGGGTGTCTCAGTCGGTTGAACATCCAACTCCTGATTTCAGCTCAGGTCACGATCTCAGGGTTGTGAGATCAAGTCCCATATCAGGCTCCATGCTGAGTATGGAGGCTGCTTATGATTCTCTCTCTCCCTCTGCTACCCCCACCTTGCTCTCTCTTCTTTCTCTCTTAAATAAAAAAGTAAGTAAATAAAATAGTAAAAAGGAAATATTTCCAAATATTAACAGTCATAGCTGGCTAAAGGGATTTTGTATTTTCTAAATTTTCTTCCAGAGTTGTGTCTTCATTTTGTAATCCAAATAAAAAAAATTAATGGCTGACTAAAACAAATAACAGTGCCATCGTTAAAGAATTTCCTCCCATTGTTTATCTCCCCATAAATGTATTTCCTTCTTTGAAATAAAAATCAGAACTGCCAACAGATTTTTCAATCCATCAGAAAGAGATAAGGGCCAAGTTCTTCAAGATGACCTCTTGAAGAATCAGCCTGGTTTAAGGCAAAACTGGACATCTGGACAAGGACTTTGTGTGGGACTCACTACTCAAGGAAAAGGAGCTCTGGCCCCAGGTCACTGAGGGGCCACAAACAGCCATGCTTATTGACAACTGCCTCAGTGCCAGATACTCAGCTCTGATCATCACAAGAGATGATTCCCATTTCACAGATGATAATACTGAATCTCAGGAAGTAACACAGCTAATAAAAAGTCCTGCCACTTGCAAAAATGATGAAGGAGGTAATGATGGTGGTGAAGAAAGCAGTCACCATTCATTGACCCCGTTTTATTCAACATGTCATCTTTGTGCAGCTCAGGGCTTCTGGTGTCAGAAAGTCTGCATCAGAGTCCCAAGTGCAACCCGTGGAAAAAATCAGTACATGTTAGCTGTGATTACTTATCATCATCATCATCATGAAATCCTCACAAAGGCTATCTTGTCATTTTCATTTTACAGATGAGAAAACTGACTCAGAGACATCACCAGAAATCAGAGGGACGCGAAGTACTAGAACTACTATTTCACCAAAGTCAATCCATCAAATACCTCTTTTAGGAAATCTGCCATATCTTTGTGACCCTAGATCAGACTTTCTTTAAAATGGACTCATTTATCTTTTTCACTCAACTAAATACATCGTGAAAGGGAATTTTATAGTATTATCTTAAATGAGAACCCCTCTGCTGGAGGGAATCACTGAGAGGATGGTTTCAACCCCTCCCATGTGAAACAGACATTCGGCCCCTGTTCCCCTGGGGAGCCATCTTTAAGGTTGGAACCTTAAGGGAGTGAGGTGTTGTTGAGACCATCTGGACTAAATATGT
This sequence comes from Enhydra lutris kenyoni, assembly GCF_002288905.1. Taxonomy (NCBI): domain Eukaryota; kingdom Metazoa; phylum Chordata; class Mammalia; order Carnivora; family Mustelidae; genus Enhydra; species Enhydra lutris. Next base: position 6,739,960 of record NW_019154157.1, read on the forward strand.
GACTCTGTATAAATTTTAAGATTCGGGGTGGGGGGTGTGGAATTGTACAGGGCGGGCCAGTGGAGGCAAGCCTCGTGTACAAGTGCCCTTGCTAATTTCACATGCTGCCTACCAATCTGGAGTGGTCTACTACTTTCTTTGACCTCCCTTTCCCCTCTGTGAGCTGGAGTCAATTCGCAGACCAACACTATTATCACCTGTCACAAACAGAAAGTAGAAATAAATACAATATGAGCACAAAAGTATCTTTAGATTCTAACTAGATACAATTACCTGGGAGCCAGAGTTCTGGCTCTCTCTTTGTCAAAATGCAAGATTAGTGAGTATTAGAGATTTTAAAGATGTTATCCCTGAATGCGACTTCTTTCTTCCTGTGTTGGGGGTTGCAAGGGAATTAAAATAAGAGATAGTGTTCTAGGTGGGCGATGTCCTGTCGCTCTCCTGACGTATTGACCCTCTTCTGCCACTCTCCAAAATATTCCCCCCCGCACACCACCCGCAGTGACCTTCTGTACCTCTCTGAGCTGGGGAGAAGTCAGGAATGGAATTGGCAATGGCTCTTTGTGAAAAGAGGAGCAGCGAACGGACTCAACCCGACTCCAAATCCTGCCTGACAAGGGGGATATTTTCCCAGTGTGCTCACTGAGGACACCCTGCTGGGGAAATCCAGGAAGCACACAGGGAGCTTTGCCAGGAAAATGTACTTTGTTTCCAGTTCCCTGAAGCCTGGCTGGTTCACAAGATCCAACCCCATGGGTTCTTCTATCTTTGTTCAGACACAGGTGGAATCCAAAACCTCTTCAGTGGGGCCTGAGAAAGGGACAGAAACATGGACACTGGACCAGACAGAACCTGAGTCCCTTTCCTGCCTTCTACCATTCCCAGCTCTAGTCTTTGGGCAAGTTGCACTGCCTTTCTGGGCCTCAGTTTCATCTTCTATAAAATGGAGTCATAAAACCCCAAGCATTTCCTCATTGGTATGCAAGGATGGGGTGACAAGTTTACACTTACATGGAAGATTCCCAACAGAGTGCCTGGCCCTGAGAAGGCAATCAATAACATTCTAGTCCCATCTCTACCTGTGAAACCCAAGCAGGCACCACTCACCCAACAAGGACTGCTTCATTCTGGTAGCCACAGGGACTCCTCCTGCAGATCTGTCTATCTGTGGCTTCGCAAGAGGATTTGGGGGATGGATGACAAACCAGCACACTCCAGATATGGGCCATGTCTCAGGGATTCTGAGCCAACTCTGCGGAATGGTGGACACATATTGGCTCAACACCTCCCACCAACCTACGCCAATGCCAAGGACAAAGCTGTCCTCCGAATGCTGCCGGGGTTGGAGATCCCTGTCCAAGGGATGCGCATGGACACGATGGCTCCCTCTTCTGAGAAGCCATCACTTGATGAACAAGGACAGCCATCAAGCAATGGCACGTGCCATGTGCCAGGCACTGTGTTAAGTGCTTCCTTTGCCTCTTCTTTACTTTCATCAAAAGCCTCTGAGATCATTCGAAGGTGGGGAACAGACCCAGCAAGGTCTAGCTTCTGGTCCAAAGCCGCACAGGGAGTAGTGGCCGAGCGGCGGGATTCCCAGGCTCCTGTGCGGATCTTCAGACCGTGCGGTAGCCGCCTGCTGGTTTGCTCCAACACAGTCTGTATATTCATCCTTCTATCCGGATTAGAGCCGGTGCCAGGAAGTGCTCAATAAACATTTGTCAAGTGGGTGATTAAATGATGGAAGGAAATCAAGAAAGGATATGCACATTTCTCGATGATGGCCAGCCCTGCCTACTTTCCCTCCCCGCTTCTCCATTAAGACTGGGGAGACAGCATCTCTGTTCCCCTCTCCCCATGGCACTTGCCATCGGAACCTTTGAGACAGCCTTTTGTACTGGAAAAAGATCAAATACGAGACCAAACAAAAGTGAGGGAGGCTGAGAGACAGAAATGGAAACAGAGAGCCAGGACGGAGCTGGCTCCGAGGAGCGTGCTCTTTGTGGGGCGGGTTTGTGGATTTCCTCCTGCCTCTAGCCCGCTCCACAGGGGATCACACACCCAATCCAGGTGCTTTCCCGCCATCCACTAGGAGGTAAGGAGCCTGTGCCCAGAAAGATGCCAAAGCTAAATGCAGAGATCATTTCAGGCTGGTGTATTTGGCTGCCCTGGTGGGAACCAGGACCCCGAGGCAGGTAGAACTACAGTCTGGCTTCTGCACACGTCATACAGGGATCTTCTCCCTCTCCTGCAAGCCCTGCACAGGACGTGTGCTGTTGAGCAGTAGGAAATGTTCCCTGGCAGCCCACCCGTTATCCCGCCTCTGTCTCAGCCACCCAGGAAAAAGAAATCAGAATGCACATGTTTGACAGCATCACAAAGGGGGCCTTAATATCACATCAGCCAGCAGCATGCACTGTACACCTAGCCCATGCCAGGCGCTGGGCGGAGCGCTGAACACTGCTGCCTCATTTAATCCTCCCCACCGCCCTGTGAGGTCAACAATTACATCATCCCTTGAATTACGAGAAAACTGAACCTCAGGGTGACCTTCCAAGGCCATGAAGCTGGTGAGAGGCAGGGGCAGGATTTGAATTCCAGTCTCCTGACTCCGCATTCAATATTCTAAGCACAACGCCGTGCAGAGGGGTCTTTTCTCATAATCAATATTGATTTCAAGTCAGAGTCTAGGGCAAAAACTCCAGGACCCTTAAAATCCCCCTTGGGAATCTCACATTGCCCGTAGCATACAGTACTGTAAATTATCTTCACAAGTCCAGCACAACAAGTTTTCCCTCGGGCAGAACAAGGAAATGGGTGGCTTGCCTTTGGGGGCCGTGACTTACAAAAAGAAATGCACCCGTAACCTCCAGCCTCGCATCTGCTTTGCACGCATGGTTGGATTTACATAAATACAACGCATGTATGATTGGAACCACCCACCCCTGAATCTGTTCTCTATTATAAAAAAATTATGTGCAAATGCCAAGTCTGTTCTGATTCTTAGTGACAGATGGTCCATGCATCTCACCATGGCCTGGAGGACACACACCCGAGAGTGTCTGTGCTGAGGGAAAGGACAGTTTTGTGACCTTGGCTGATCGTTCAACTACCTGCCTTGTGAGGTCTGCAGGCTGGGAATTGTTAAGCCTGATTTTATAGGAGAAGCTACTGAGACACAGGAAGGGATACTGCCCTGCCCTAAGTCACACAGCATGTAAGTGGCTGACCTAGAACTTGAGTCCAGGTCTCTGATCCCCGGGTCAGAGGCATGGGGTTGGGGCGGTTCTGGTACCCTACATAGCCCACTTTAGATCTAGCTGGAGCATACACAGGGGCTGTATGTAGGTCAAGTCAAAACGAAACGGGGACAAACTTTAGATGGCAACATGCGGGTTTGTGGGGGAGACCTGCAGCAGACCTGTCACAGCTCTGCCATAGCCCTGGGGCTTATTGTGCTCCCTCCTCACGAGGGCGTTCTCTCCCAATAGCGCTTGCTCATGCAAGCGGAGGCTGGAAGGGCCATGGAATTAAAATCCTCAGCCCTCAATCAGGGACAGCAGGTGCCCTTTGAGCAGGATAACTCTGGGTGTGTGTTCTATGCTGCCCCCCCAGAGGTCTCTGGCAGGACTGAACCACAGTTTGCCCACAGCGGTGGCTAACTTGGTAACATACCCTCCGCGGCAGCCTTCCTTCCCCTCTTCCCCTCCCCCAAGCTTCTCCCAGTACTTCCCAGGATCACCTCCCACAGGAACCGTCTTGGCCTTGAACCCTTGCTTCAGCAGCTGTACCCACGTCAGGTGCTAAGACTCAGAGAGGGTTTGAGAGGCTGATCACACTTAGCAAAGTTTGGTTTCGATTTCCCTTCAATTTTTGAGGCCAAAGGACAGTTCTCTGAAAGGCACCCAAGGCTTGACAGGCTGCTATTTCTTTGTGTCTTTGTCTGTTCCTCTGTAGCCGTTTGCACATCTGGGGAAGGCCTGGCTCCAGCCAGTGTGCCAACGAGGGAAGGGCTGAGTCAGAAACTCTCCATGTGGCAGAGTGGTATGGGACAGAGCAAAGCAGCCATACAGCTGGGGCTCAGTTCCCCAAAGGGGCTCCTCATAGCCATCGTTCCATAGAATGTTCATCCATGTCAGTGGGAAGAGATGAATCCTGTATCATATCAAGTTGGTCTTTGCTGAAACAACTTTCCTAACTGCAGGACTTCTCAGAGCCTTGAAAGCATGTCTGATGAATCTCCAAGAAGGGAACATTCTGTTCAGACCAATTTGGCCTCAGACTGCTTTTAGGAGCATCTTGAAGGTCTAATGTCCCACGAGACCCTAGTTTAGAAAACGCTGGTTTAGGAGGAACCCTGGACCAACAGCCTTTCCCAAGTCACTCACCCAAGGTCACTCTGCTGGTAAGAGGCAGGCTGGGATCTGAATGGAGAGGCTGCACAAAGGAGCAAATGAGACACAGAAAGAAGGAAGGAGGAAAGGAATGCAATGGGACCAATTTCTGAGTTGCTCAAATCCACCTGCAAAGGCAGGTTTTTCCCTTTACATTCAGTACAAAAAAGAGAGAGAGAGAGAAAATAATAACAAGACTGCTTTCCCCCGTGCACCACGAGTTCAATTGCTATCAATTACTGCGGCCTCCTGCATTTATTAATAACCAAGTTATTTCCCCTTCCAACAACTTCCAACAATAGCCGTGCTGTTGCTGAATTACTGAGCATTACGTGACATATTTACAACACTGGTGCATCTGGGTCACATTTCCTCACATAGAGGTTTACAGTTTGGAGGCCCGAGAAGAAGGAGGCCACCTGCAGGGAAGAGATAAGCCTAAAAGTCTAGAGATGCTAGAAGAAAAAACAATAGACACACTGCCTAGGTTTAAATCCCTTCTCTCCCGCCTAAAGCCCTGTGACATTGGGGAGGTCCTGCCACCTCCCAGAGCCTCTGTTTCCTCTTCTGTAAAATGGGAATCTGCTCCCAGAAAGTTTTGGGAAGCCTCAGTGAGGTTACAATTGCAGGTCACTTAGCACAGCGTCTGTTCAATAGCGATCAATCGGCTCCTGTAATGACGATCACGCTCTGAGATTTCTGCTCTTAAAGGGAACAAATGGGTCAGCCAGAGAAACCCCAGGAGCCCATTCAATTCAGGTGGCTGTGGCTTCCCGCCCAGGGGTGCCCAGCAAAGTCCTATTGTTGGGATCATGGAAAGGCAACCCTCTTACAGACTGGAACATCAAAGCCCTTCCCGCTGCTGCTGCTGCTTTTTTTTTTTTTTTTTTTTAAGATTTTCATTTATTTACTTGAGAGAGTGAGAGAGAGCACCTAAGAGCATGAGTAGGGGGAGGGGCAGAGGGAGAGCGAGAAGCAGACTCTCCACTGACCAGAGAGCGAAATGTGGGGCTTGATCCCAGGAACCTAAGATCATGACCTGAGCTTGAAGGCAGATTGTTAACCCACTGAGCCACCTAGGCGCCCCTGCCCTTCCTTCTTCTTATGGCTTCTCTTGAAACTCCTTGCTGCCTCCCCTCTGCCCTCCCACCTGATCCATATATTTGGCTTTGGAGAAAGTTGCCATCTGCCCCAGGACCTTTGCCTGCCTGCCTAATCTGTGCTCCCTTGCAAGGCCTGGCCTATAAGCCATCTATAACCCAACTGGAATCACTCAGAACCCAACTGGAATCACTGTTCACACCCTAGAGGACAATGCACATACCACTCCCAATGATCTGGGGAACATGAGCAGGTGTTTTGGAAAAAGAAGTCTCACCAGACAAATCACCTGGGGCAGCATCAGATTAAACCAAGGGAAATAGGGCTGCATTCTCAAGGGACTTCTCAGAACCTGGAGTATGCCAATGGGTATGGGGAATTTACAAGAGAAGAGGGCATGGGTAGGAGTCTCCTGAGCTAGTATGATCAAGAGGCTGGAGGGAAAAAACAGACATGGCATCTTTGGAGTGGTGGGAACCATGGAAAGAAGCGGGAGGCTGGACATCCAAAAACAGATTCAGACTGGCTGCGAGATTTTGAGTACGAGATGTCCTCTCTCTCCGAGCATCAGTTTCCACATCTATGAAATGGATGATTCCTCTCCCAGAGGGTTGTTTGAAAGATGAAATGAGACACTAGATGTGAAGCTGGCTGAGAATGTCCCTAGCGCCGGTGATCTGAGCAGGGTAGGGGGAAGGCATGACAGGTCGATTACCCTGGGGAATGCTAGGAGCAAAGGCTCAGGGGCGGGGCCAGCAGCAGGTGCCTGAGTGCCTGCCTGAGCCACACAGCCAGTGAGACAGAAGCCAGGACCCAAGCAGTCTTGGTTGGCCCCAAGCCAAATGCTTTCTCTACAGTCAAGTGTCCCTCAGCAAGACAGGAAGAACGGGTCACTCCACCTATCACACTATCCCCTCTGGAGCTGCTTCCTGGGGCCCCAGGAAAGCCAATGAACAGCTGGTGCTTCCCCAGCGCTCACCCCATGTCCAGCCCGGTGCTGAGTAAGCACATGATCTCACCAATGCCCCAGCCACGTGAAGAGCTCTCCTTACGATCTGCATTTATTGATGATGCCATGGACTACTCCACATCACGTGGCCCTAAGAACAGGAAGGAAGGCTTTAAGGATGGAACTCCTCGGCCCCAAACTGGGTTGCTCCCCTCCCCAAATCCACCACCTTAGATAACTTACTTGACTTCTCCAAGCCTCCAGGGACTCACCCATAAAATGGGTACAACCTCCCAAACAGGGCTATGAAGATCTAATGGAATAACCAGCACGCAAATCATGTCTGGCAGAGAGTGGATTCTCAACAAAGAGTAACAGTGAACAAGTCCGTAGGGTGGTCGCTACTGTATCCGCGCTATTGATGCACGCCTTATGGGAATGGTGAGTCTGGGCATGCGCAGTGGAGCCATAGCGATCTTCTCCCCTCCCCCTCCCGCCCCAGTCCCAGCCCCAACCCCCACCTCCCACGCCCCACCCCCAGCTCTGCCCCAACAACAGGTTAGTAGGTTCTCTGGTGATCAAGGCTTAAAGAGAGCCCAGAAGGCATCTGGTCTAACCCCATGAAGCAAGTCCTTCCCCTCTCTGAGCCTCAGTTTCTGCATCTGTAAAATGGGGCAATAGCACTCACTCCGTGAAATGGCTGAGATGGCTAAAGCTCTTAGAGTCGTGCCTCGCACATCGTAAGCCAGAGATAAGCATCAGCTGCCCTGTTATTATTTACGGGAAACGGAGGCAAAGAAGGGGGGAGGGGAGGACAGGCCTTGGCAGGGCCAGCGGCAGGCGAGTGGCTCGGCCTCTGCGAAACCTGGTTGTCCAGGTGTTCCAGCCATCCCACTCCGGCCTCCCCAGGCATGGGGCCACCGGCGAGCAGAGCCTTGTAGCCGTGGCCACTTGGGGGTTTTGCCCGGCTTTTTAAAACTATAATTGTTTACATCCCTGAGCAACCATTTCAGCTTAATGAATGAATTCAATATGCTCCAAAAACGTGGAATAAATCCTCGCCTGTGGCCCAGAATAGGCCCGGCTGCACCAGCTGTCGGGCAGGGAGCCAAGCCACCAGCAGGGGTGCGGCTGAAAAGGAGGGACTGTGTCTGCACAAAGGCAGGCAGGCGGGCGGGACTGGCCTGGGGCAGGGACAAGCCTGGGGGATGCTGGGTCCAAGGGCAGATCAGTGCAAGCAGATCAGTGCAAGTTCTAGGTTGTAGGGCCCAGTCACCTCTTAATCAGAGCCCTATGTCAACCCAGCTTCACCCCTTCAGTTGGTACCTTGCAGGTGGGAACACAGAGGTCCCAGGCTTTGCTTGAGCCACTGCACCTTGGCTAGGTGACATTCTTCTGTCTGGAGCACCCTCCCTACTTTCTTCTCAGTTTTGGAGATTTAGCTCAAGGTCCCCTAGAAGGGTGGGACCCCTTGGATGGGGCTATCCACTTTGAACTTAGTGTCTCCTGCCTACCGTGTTCTCTGAGTATCTTCTGTGCACTTGTCTGGGTCCGTCTCCCTCAATCAGACTAAAATTTTGTCTTGGAACGTGAGGGTGGTGCCCCAGGGCAGCCAAGGCATTGAGGAGAAGACAGGGAAGGAGGAGAGGAGGAGGAAGATGGAAGGAGGAGAGGAGGAAGGGCTGAGCAAAATGAACTCAGAAATGACCCAGGAACCCAGAGACTGGGATTCCGGACCTGTCTCTCCCACAACCTCACTGTGTGACCTTGAGCAAGGCCCTATCCCTCTCTGATCCTCCATCCCTGCCTGACCCAAAGAGGGGCTCAGGCCGGCACAATTGTAGCCCCATCTAGGCAGCTGGGTCTCTGTCCTCACGGGGTGTTCACAGATCAGGCAGGTGGGATGCCTTCCCTGGCTTCTGCCGGGGTGGACCCAGGCTATGAGTGGCCGAGCTTACCATCTGAGGCCCTCTGCAGGGAGGAAACATACAGGCCCAGACTGCAGCTGTCCTGCTCCTCCTGACTCAGTGACTTGATGTCCCTTTGCCCAGATCCTGAAGAAATGAACAGTCCTGGTCTCCTGCCACCTGGGACCCAGACACCAACCCAAATCAGTGCTCCCGGGAAAAATACAGAGGGAGTGCATGGACGCTGAGCTCAAGTGTGTAGCTTGTCTCCTTAGGAGCAGGAGGCAGGGGGGCTGTGGGCCAGGCAGGGAGAAGCCACTGCCAGGGGCGGGGAGCCCAGGCAGGGTGCGGGAACTACAGATGGGGGGTCCTGGCTGGCGCCACCCAGAACCTGATGTACTTCATCTGTGGAAACAGAAGTGAGTATTCACAAGCAGAGAGGGGACAAGAGTGGTGGACAGAGGAAGTGTCCCCAGAGTGGACTCAGTAAGTCCTTTGAGAAATGTCAAGCCTTCCACTGCCCTCGAGGGACACAGGGCCCAGCAGAAAGAAGGTCCAGCTTTGTGCCACTTAGAGCTGTGTGACCCTGAGCTAGTGACTTCACCTCTCAGAGCCTTAACTTCCCCACTTACAAATGGAAAGGAAAACAGAAGTGCCTATGCCACAGGCTTGAGAGGGTTCCATGAGCCAACCTGGGTAACATCCAGGGGATGTGAACTGGGCCGAGTGCATCCAAAAGTCAAGCCTTGAACACACCCTTCCATCCAGCAATTCTGTGTCCAGGAGACCATGCTTCCAAAATGCTCGCTCCCAGACACCAGCTCTGCCTATGAGCATGTGCAGTGCGGCGCTGTCTAGAACACCAACACTGAGAAAGCCACCTGAATAGCCCACAGGAGGGCAGCTACACCTATGGAGACCCCCCTCCTCATAACGGGCAGATCTCTGCAGTCAACAAAGAGAAGTAAGGACTTCCCGATAACCCAGTTGCCGGTCCCCACCACTGCAGACCGGGCTGTGGTCGGAGGAGGCCCACGGGACTGCATGTTCCTGCCCCAACCTCCCTTGAGTCTGCCGTGACTTTGAATCAAAAAATTCTAGAGAAGAAACAAACAGAAACAGACCTTGGCCTGTGAGAGCAGCGAACTGCCCTATATGACGCCATCGTGGTGGGACATGCCATTACACCTTCGTCACAACCCAGAGCAGGCACAATGGCACGCATGAGCCCGAGTGGAAACTCTGGCCTTGAGCTAATAACACCAGGTCCGTCTAGGTACATCCATTGTAATTAACATCCCCTTTGCACCATGACCAATGATCCCTTTGAGGGCAGAGGGACCCTTTCTCCTCTATTCTTTGGCATGGTTTCCATTTCTCATAGGAAGACAACTTTACGGTGGGATGTTCTTGATGGTTTATAAAGCCAAACCAGTAAAATGCTTCGGGTTGATGGGATCCCTGTATTGACTCCCACCTGCCTTCTGCAAGTGGGGTCTCGTGCTAGCGTGGGGAGCCCTGACCCCTCCTCCAATCCTTGGATGCACGGCTCTGGCTGCTGGATATCAGGGTGTCCCAGCAGAAGGCAGGGGCGTGGGGGGGCTGGGCTTCCGTCATGACTACTATTGTCTCTCTTTCCTGTGTCTCCCCCACCCCCGACCAGGGCTCCCCAAGTTATGACCCCTTTCATTCGGGACTGACATCTTTATTAGAGCAGGCGGGGAACCCGCCATCTGATTGGCAACCTCCCTTCATCATCCTATTACGACGCCCCTCCTCGGGTTATATATGGGCTTGGCAGTGTCATATATTAGGCAGAAGGGTCAGCAGCAAGTGGACTGGCAAATTTAGTGAAAAAATAATAAATTAAACCTCCCATTGGCCTTCAGAGCAAAAGGAAAGCAAAGCAATGGGGCCGTCCAGGCAGGCATCACTCATCCTGGGGCGACTGGGAATTCTGAACATGATTGTCGCTTTTGTGAAGTAATGAGGGACAGTAGGCAGAGTGACAGTCTCGGGCTTTCTAGGGAGAGGGCTCATCATCTCTTATGGCGACGGGACCACGGCAATCCTGAAAGGAGAGTCCGCGTCAGCCTTGCGAACTCCAGCTTTGCTGGGGAACCCACCAACTCCTCCTCATATGGGAGTGGACAGACTTTCCATTAATAATCATACTAGCATTAATAACCACGATGACGGAGTTTCACGTATTCAGATTAAGTGATGGGAGCCTCACAAGAACCCTGGGAGGAAAGAACTATTATTATTCCCATTTTACAGATGAGGACACTGAGTCTCAGAGGTCAAGGGAATGGCCGAGATCACGCAGGAAAACAGGGATTGAACACGGATCAGCCTGGTCCCAGGACCCACGCCTTTAGCCTCCATTCTGAGCTCTCCAAGCTTGATCTTGCTTAACGGGGTAACTTTCCAGATGCAGGAACAGGGAGTAGAGACTGGACAGAGACATGAATAGCAATTAGATGGAGCTCAGGAGGAGCTCTTAGGGGAGAGGTGAACGTAATGAAAGTAGGAAACAGAAGTGTCTTCTTGCCACCTCGGCTGGGAGCTAGGAAGCCTTGGCTGTTGGATTCTACAGGCTCTGTGATTATCCTAACTTCCAACAGCCAGAACTTACCACGTGCCCAGTGCTGGGTTCAGCCCTGGACATACAGCATCTCCGTCCATCTATATGGTGGACCTGTGAGGTCAATGCTCTTTTCAGTCCCATTGTATAGGTCAGAAAACTGAGCCTCAGAAAGCTAGTGACTTGCTCAAAGCCACTGTGGCACACTGACTGCAACCCTATCTCCCTGCCTACACGTTCTAGAAACTTGCGGATGCCCCTCTCCCAGGGTGGCGCCTGGCTCCCCTGGCCCTTGAAGCTGTCAAAGGCTTATCACCCATAGAACATGGCAGAAGGGACACTGCATGATATCTGAGGCCAGCTGAGAAAAGGGGATACAGCTTCCAGGTTGCTCGCTGGGAACTTGCACTTGAAGCCGCCATGCCAAGAGGAAGCCCAAACGAGCCCATGTGGGAAGACTGGAAACCGCACAGGAGAGGGAGATGCCCAGCCAGTCCCCACCTCCTCCAAGCCCCTGCTCCTTCCCTGCCAGCCACCATGAGACGGCAGCCTCAGGATTAACCTCAAGCCGGAGCCACCAGCTGAGCCCTTCCAAATGGCGGACCCACCAGAGCCTCGGGAGATAGTGAAGTGCTTGTGCGTAAGGCATGGGGCTTGGGGCTGACTTGTTACATAGCACAGTAACCTGGCCAGCCCCCAAGAGACGGAGTCCTCACTTTGACGTGAGCCCACCTGCTCTGAGCACTGCCCTTGCACTGCCCTTGGCCCTCAGGAACTTCTGCTGAGCCATGGAGAGAGCACTGGACTGTGAGTCCACACCTGGATTCTGGTTCAGAACACGCTGTTCATTAGCACAGATGGCTCATTGTACACCCTTGGTGAGGAGCATCCTCTTAAGGCTCGTGTCCTTCATCCACCAAAGGGCTCTCACCTACCACCCAGCCCACCTTGCGGGCCGGCTTTAATGCCAGTGGAGACCGCCAAGCAACCAAGATACTTGGCACAAAGAAGGAAGTCCCAGCTCGCTGAATGCTTCCCATGTGCCATACCCACAGACCCAGAAGCTGAGGCCAGAGAGGGGAGATCACTCTGCACAAGTTAAATCCCATAGCCAGGAGGTGGGGAGGCCTGGATTCAAAGCCAGGGCCCTGCTCCTCCCTTTACCCTCTCTCTGTCCTTATCAATCAAGTGAGCTCCAGAGAGCATCCATTTGCTGCCACATGAAGCCCACGGGCACTGGCTAATTGTTGTATGGGCCACTTTTTGCCAAAGGGAAGAAACAGGAGGTTGGATGAATGGTTTCCTGATGGCTCCCAAGGGATGGCCCAGGCTGGGAGCCTCGGTTAACAGCAAACCCACAGTTTTCTGCCTGCCAGGCGAAGCCAGCCCCCAAGCGTCCTCCCACTGCCTTCCCAAGGGACCATTCTGGGACAGCAAGTCTGAGAGACAGAAGGGAGGCGGAGATGCTGTGCAGAGTGGGGGAGATCCACAGTCCCTCTTCCCCCAGAAGAATGCATCTCCTAAGACCCAACAGCCAGCTGGGGCTGACCTCTGCAAAGAGTCACTTGATAATGAACCAAGCAAGCCAGGAGCTACCTTGCCTGTCCATGGGAGGTGGCCCAGAGTCAGGCCATTATTAGCATTGCCACCTCGAGGGAGCCCCCAGACAGCTCTAGATCATCCTTTCTCCCTCCTCCCCTCCCCTCCTCCTCCCTCCTTCTAGGCTTAGGCAGGTTCCATAACTTGGCCAAGGTCACACCCTGCTGATAAAAGGCTAAGCTGAAATCCAAATCAGAACTGGCTGATGGCAAAACTCCCGTGTCCTTTCCCCTCCTAATCCTGGGGGAAGGCAAGCCTCTAACTTCCAGGCTGTCCAGGGCACAGCTGATGACAGGGGAGTTCCCAGCTCCCCTCCACAACCCCCTAGGCAGCCAGCCTCTTGGGGGTAAAGGCCACCACAGAGGCCAACAGGACCGCGAAGGGGGTCGGGGAGAGGCATGGTGGGAGAGCTCTGCAGGAGATCAGGGGGCCCGAGGGGGCCTGAGGCGACTTCAGGAAGAACAGGATATGATCCTCCCCACAAAGGAGGAGGCTCAGGGCAGCCCCGAGGGTGATGCCGGGCGTGTGTGATGTAGGTGCTGAAGGCTCAAACAAACCAGAAGCCATGAGCACAATGGGACCCCACGGTGATCTGAGGGCCTGGGGCCCCATCAGCCTGAGACCACCCACACGTGCTCAGTGGCCTTTCATGGGGCAACCAGGTCTGGGGGCTGTGGCACGGGCTTGGTCTCTGGGATAAATACACCTTTGGTCTTTTTCCCCAGTCCCTGGCACATGACTCCAAAGACCGTTGGCATTTCTGAAGGGAGAAGGGTCTTTTGCACACTAATGAATGGCTGGGGTCTGGTTGGGGTGGGGGTGTGGGGGGGTACTCCATAGCTTCAGGACAAGAACTGGTCACCAGGAAGACCAAGTCATGATTAGAAATTTAGAACTTTAAGCCTTGAACCCTGGACCTCTGAGGAGGGGAGAGGGGCTAGAGGCTGAGTAATCAATCATCAGTGGCCAACGACTTCATCAATCATGCCTAAATAATAAAACCACCGTAAAACCCCTAAACTAACACATTGAGGAGCTGGGGGGTGGGGGAAGGTGCGTAGGGGAGGGGAGCCCCTCCCCCATGCCTTGCCCATTTGGCTGTTCCTGCCTTGTATCCTTTATAATAAAGAGATACGTGTAAGTAAAGGGCCTTCCAGGGTTCTGGAAGCTTCTCTGGCAAATTATCAAATTTCTCTGTGAGCTTCTCTGGCAAATTATCAAATCTGAGGGGGTGGTGGGAAGCCCCCAACTTTATAGCGGGTCGGTCAGAAGTACGGATGGCCCAAATATGTGGTCCAGGTCTGAGGTCAGGCAGGCCTGTGGGACTAAGCCCTGTGAGACTAAGCCCTTAACCTGGGGTCTGCACGGACTCCAGCATCTGCATCGAATTAGATTGAATTGTAGGACACCCAGTTGATGTCTGGAGAATCAGAGCATCAGCTGGCCTAAGGAAAACCCCACACATTTGGTGTCAGAAGCAATTCAGAGAGTCCTGCTGAGAAAGTGACCCCACCAGCCCTCTGGGAGCCTGTGAGGACAGAGACAGCAGTGTACAGGGCAAGAGAGGCAGGACCTGCGGTCCCCAAGTTTGGGCCCAGAGCTTGGGCAGACCTGGGTCCAAATGCCACCTCTGACTTTAGTTGGGTACGCTGGGGGATCGGGACAAAGCTCTGGCCAGCCTCAGTCTCCCCATTTGTAAGATGAGAATCGTAATGGACCTCTCTCTTCCCAGGCTGTTATTCTAAGGTGGCAGTGACCCTGTCTAGAAGCTCTCAGCCCAGGGCCCAGAAAAAACAAATCAGTTCTGCATTAGCAGATGACCCTCACGGCCCATTGCAAAGGTGAGGACGGCAGAGGGAGATTTGCAGGAGACCGACCGGCCGAGCCTCCAAGCCTCGCCCTGGAACATACTCACTGTGCAATGTCTCTTTCTCTGAGAAAAAAGAGTTCTTCTCTGAGAAAAACTCTTTCTCTGAGTCTCTGTTCTTTACTCCATCAGAGGGAGAGGCATGACGGTGAACACTTCTGGGCCCACACTTCACGAGCCAAGTCCTGTGCCCCACACTTTTGGACACCAACTCAATCCCCACAATGAGCCTGTGAGCCGGGGGCCGCTACTGACTCCATTTTACAGAGCAGAAAACTGAGGCTTGGGGAGCACCTGGCAGGCTGACTCTGACTCCTGCCAGCGGCGCTGTTGGTCCTCACCGGATTTCCGAATGAATCGGGTCTGATCAAGAGGCATGACCGAGGTAGCCGTGCTTCTGAAACGGCCAAACACTAAACCGATATTCGTGGTGGCTGTTGTTGTTGCCCTAACAGTTCAAAAACCCTGAGTCTGGTTATGAGCCCTAAAATGTCCCCACATGGACTGATACCAGTTTTTTAAAAATAAGATCAGGGCTCTCAAAATAAGGAAGCCAGGCGCACTGGGAGGAGATCATCATTTTAGTGAAAAAAAAAAAAAAAAAAAAAAACCCTGATTAATGGAAATGATTCTTAATATATTTCAAAATGATCTGTTATGACACAAAGCAAAGACATTTATATATGACTTTGAAATTCTTAATAGCTGATTTTAGAGCAACCTATTATGAAATCTTCCAGAACAGAATATATAGTAAGTAAATCATCGGGCAGGCCTCCCAGGCAGACTGATGGCAGCTCCTCTTAAAATAATTTATAAGGTGGGGAGGGGTGGGGGGGAGGCTGGGAGAAATTATTGCCATAATCATGTATTAATAAAATATTTATATATGTGACTTTCCCCTTTTATCGTTACAGGCAGCTCCAGGTACGGGCCAGTCCCTGAGCCCACATCAGAGGGGGCGTCCCACATGCTCCAAGGGGAGAAACCCCATGGACAAGTTCCTCTTGTGACCGATCAGTGGGCCAGGGGACTCTGTTAGCCTCTGCTTTGTGGTATTGGAGGTTGACAGGGGAAGTCGGAAGGCGGGTCCCACCCATCTGCAGGCCTTGCCGAGTGCTGGGGTGGGGATGGGGGTGGGGGCAATTCTGTGTCAGCTCAGTGCAGCCAAGAGGCAACGCACTGGGCCACCTGGGGAGAGCCACCTACACTGGGGGATAACAAAATCCTAGACTCGTCTTCTACTGAAGGATAGCCTTGAACCAGCCACTGCTGATGACCGATCCACCATCCCTTGCCTGGTCCATCCCAGAGCTGCCATCCTGTATACGTCCCGGTCTGGCGCTGTGGATCCCTCTCCATGCCTCTCTGCTGTTTCTGTCTACAGGCATGCACTCAGCTCGAGCGTGGGACAGATAGGAAGTGGGGGTGTTAATGTCTCCAAGGAGAAATCTTCAACCAGAGAAGCAAGAAGTGGTGAGTAAATATCCCGGCTCCCTCGTCTCCTGGGTAATGCAACCGGGAACCATGTTTCTCAGAGTCACCCGAGGTCCCCAGTGGAACTGGGTTCTGGCTGCCCAAGGGTGACGCACTCACTAAAGTATCTCCTGCCTTCCCTTCCCTGTCTCCCTCCCGTACTGCTGATACCCTCCCAGAAGGACATGTGCAGCCACATCTTTGTCTCGGGATCTGCTTAAGGGGACCCAGTCCAGGTCAGCCTCCTCTCCCATATTCCATTTGATCTTCCCACCAACTGCATTCTGTGCCCATTGAAAGAGGGGCCCACTGAAGCTCAGACTATTCTGATGTTCAATCCCAATTCATTGCACCAAGAGCCTCAGCTTTCCCTTCTGTAAAATAGGCTTGCTTCCTTCCCAGCCCATGGATGTCCCGACTCTGAACCTTCAGGGCTTTCCTGCTCTGATCTCTGCATTCCCACCCTCTACCCAGTCAATGCACAAAGCTGGCTGATGGTCCCGGTTAGAAAGCCTCATGTCTGCTAATAAGATGATAAATTCACAAGAAGGCACCCCATTGTCACAGCCCCTCATATCCCTCCCTCTGCTGGGTCTGGGCACAAAGTGGATGTTGGTCCTTTTCAGGGAAGGGGATGTGTTATGGGCTGAATTATGTCCTCCCCAAATCCATATGTTAAAGTACTAAGGCCTAGGACTTCAAATTGTGACTGTATTCATTGATCGAGGCTTTAACATGATAATTAAGGTAAAATGAGGTCCCTGGCGTGAGCCCTAATCCAATGCAACCGGTGTCCTAATCAGAAGAGGAGATCGGGACACAGGTGCCCATGCAAGCGGAGGGCCAGTCACTGCGGGAAGGCAACCCTCTGCAGCTCAGAATAGAGGCCTCGGGAGAAACCAACCTGCTGGCAGCTTGACCTTGAATTTCCAGCCCCAGGACTGTCAGAAAACAAATTTGCCGGATTAAGAACCTCGAATCTGGCTCAACGGCAGAATGTCACATCTGATAAAACTACGACCAGAGACAGAGGTGACTTGCTTAAGGCCACACATCAAGTCAGAGGCAGGGCCAGATTCCTAACATCCTCTCTCTGCCATGGTTGGGTCCAAGGGGGACGGGAACTTTGGAGGCATGAAGCTCCCCAGTAGCTGTGATCTTCCGTGGGGATGGTGTAGGATAGGGATGGGCCAGCTTCTTCTGTAAAGGGCTATATAATAGTAATTATCTGAGCTTTGCAGGCAACACCATCCTTCTCTCAAATCCTCAACTCTTCCATTGTGGCAAGAACATAGCCATAGATATGTAGATGAAGGGGCACGACCGTGTTCCGATGAAACTTTAATTTATGGATCCTATAATCTGAATAACATAAAATTTTCACACATCCCCAACTATTACAGATAGAAAGATAGGTAAATAGATAGATATTCATCTAATTGAAATAACTACTTTTAGCTTAAACTGTCCAAAAGCAGACAGAGGACTA
The DNA here is from genome assembly GCF_002288905.1 of Enhydra lutris kenyoni. Classification (NCBI taxonomy): domain Eukaryota; kingdom Metazoa; phylum Chordata; class Mammalia; order Carnivora; family Mustelidae; genus Enhydra; species Enhydra lutris. The sequence goes on from NW_019154157.1 coordinate 6,757,329, forward strand.
GATTTAGCCCCATAAGCCATAGTTGGCTGACCCTTCCTGGAGACAAAGCCAATTGTAGGGGTAGAGATTTTACTAGATCATTAAGAGCTCTGCAGGGAAAGAAAGGCAGCTCAGGTTGGAGATGCAGCCATGTTCTCACACCATGGTGTGTCTGACAAGGGAGCTGAGAGTGAGACTCTAGAGTCCCATGAGCAAAATCGTAGTGATGCCCCAGTACCCAATGTGTTGAGCGTGGCCCACGACTCATTTTTGGAAAGGCAGGTGGCATTTGATTTTTCACCTTTGCTCAGTCAAGCATGTATGTCCCTGGTTTGGGCCACCAGGGCGATCCCTACCTTACTTATTTCTGACTCAGCTTAACTTCTAGAAATTTCCAAAATCAAATCGGTGGGCCAATATATGCAGCTCACGTGTATGAGAATCAAAAGAATGAAGCCCAAGGCTCAGGAGGGTGGGGATGGCTGGAATGATGTGCCAGCCTATTCCAGAAGTCTGCTGCCCACAGACAAATGACCCAGAATGTCAGCCAGAGTCAGCACACAGCCCCAGAGGACAGACCTCAATTCACATGCTTTCATTCAACAAATAAATCCCAACTCTGGGCCCCAAGGAAGTCACTCCTTACTAGAAAGTGCTAAACAAAAACATGATCACAATACAAGTCACCATGACTCTCATGAAGGTGGGAACAAGGCTGCTCTTGATCCTCACTGTCTCCCCGGAACCCTTTACAGTGCCAAAAGAGACCAAAGAAATTGGTAAGGGAAGTGAGGAGACTTGAATGCCAGGTCAAGGAATATTACTTGAGTTAGCAGGCAAGGGAGAGCCTCAGGAGGATTCTAAACAGGGGAATGGCAAAATAGGCCTATGTTTTTTAGAAAAGAACCCAAGGATCACAACGAAGATAGACTGAGGGAGGAAAGTAGACATTAACAATGAGACTACTGCAACTGTCCAAGCAAAAGAAAAAAAAAAAAAAAAAGACTGGCAAACAGTAAGAATAGAGAAACAAGGACAGAAATGCTGTCACAGAGATCCTCTACAGGGCAAGGTGAATAATGATTGGCTAGGGAGGGGTGAGGGCAAGAGGAAAGACCTGAACAACTTGGAAAACCAAGCTGAAGTAGGGATGATCCGTAAACAGATGATTCAGGGCAGAGAGCAGACTCAGGTGGAGAAGGATGGCTGGGTGAGCTTCAGCACATAAGGTGGGGGAACATCTCCAAAATGTCTAGGTAGAAACACAGCACCCTTATTGCTTCTACTCAGCTATCTCTCGGGTGTTCTAGAGTTTCGGTGCTCAACGCAGCGGCCGCTAGTTACATATGACTATTTAAATTCATGTTAATGAAAATGTAATGCGATGAAACATTCCAGCCCTCAGCTGCATTAGCTGCATGTCAGGGGCTCAATAGCCACAGGCAGCTCAGGGCTGGTTCTGGACTGCACAGCTGGAGAACATCTCCATCTCCACAGAAAGTTATAGAAAGAACAATGCTGGTCTACGAGGTTTCCTTGAAAAACCTAGCCCCATTTCCATCTCACCGTGCCTGGTCCCACAGTCTTCCAGAGAACAGTCCTAGAGACATAGAAGATGACAGGTGGATCTTGTCCCCCCTCATGGAGAGAAGGGCCTTGTCAGGCACCTGCAACACAGACAGCTGGCGGCGCAGGTGAGCTCGGCAGGAAGCACGTACCTTTGCAGGCCCCCGCTGCGCCGAGGTGGTAGATGGCTGCCAACACCCGCCAAATGGCTCGCTGCTCACCCTCCGAGATGTCCAGTGTCTCCATGGCGCAGCGGAGCTGGGCAAAGGCAGCCGCCGCCTTCTGCTTGTCTTCAGGCTGAGAAAGGAAGGGAGAGAGGAAGAGGCCATGAGGGTGGAGAAAAGGCGAAGCTCCAACTCAGGGCTCGTGGTTGGGGGAACATGTGATTGCTTTATTAGCACAGTAAATCACCCACAATTAGGCTGTGCAAAATGACACTCAGGGCTCCGAATGCAGGGAAAGTTCTAGAAATTGCTTCTATCTGACTTTGGAGTGCGCTGCCATTTTTATTCATCCGTGTGTTCGTTTGGGAGATGTTTTTTGGTTTGGGGTTCTGCTTGGTACTGGGCTCTGAGGATGCAAAGCCAAAGAGAGCCCAGGACTTGACTTGGAAGGCTTCTCAAGGGAGCAGTTGAAGGAGACATAACTGGGGTCCGGGCAGCGATGGGATCTGCGAGGGAGGAAGGCGCTGATGAATCCCTCCCAAAAGCGTCATAGAGATAGTCACAGAAGGCAAAACAAACCTGAGATTGAGTCTGGAAGGTGACTAGGCATCATTGACCAACTTAATGCAATAAGTCCCGACAAGCAGAGGGAATGACAGGACCGAAGGAGATCTGAGGACACAACATGGGAGCCTCTAAGTGCGGGCACAGAAGGAGGTATTTTTGGAGGTGGGACTGACAGAGAAGAGAGAGCTCGAGAAGCTGGCAGGTGTCAGTTGGGAAGTTCTCACCCATGACATTAAGGGCACGGGCTTTAAATTCCAGCTCCAACTGGCAAATACGCACACCCATCTGCACTCCTGCACCTGTGGCAGACATCAGTAATCGATCAAGAGCCCGCAGCAAGCCAGTGGGTCCCGATTCTTCTCAGGACACCACTCCTTGCAGCCGACACCAACAGATCTGTCTCAGCAACTGAAGTGGAAACCATTTGCTATCCCCAGTGCAAGTGATGGGAAACTGCCCAAGATTTTTAAGCAGGAGGAAAGAGAAAGTGACATGATCAGATGTTTATGGGTTGTAGGGTGTTGTTTTTTTCTTTTTCAGATTTATGATCCCAATTATGTTTGATTGAATATTAAAATTAGTCTGAAACTCCTGCACACACCATCTGGCCAAGGAGACTCAGCCCAGAAACCTGCTGGGCTGTGAGGAAGTGAGCTGGGGACAAGAATTCTTTTGTCACTAATCCACCCGCAGATAATGAGGAACTGCTTTGCACTTGGCCCTCTTACAGAGTGTGGGCGAGGAGAGGAACGGTAGGCTGTTAAAGCTGGCAGGTCCTTGAAGTTTGTGTAACCCAATGCCCAGAGAGGGGAGAACACCGGCCCAAGGTCACACAGCAAATGAATATCAGAAGATGCAGAGCTAGAATCAGGCTTGTCTGATTCTCAGTCCAGGCCGCTTGTCCCCTCCACTCAAGCCACTTCTATCTAGGAAAGAAGTCTTGCAAAGATCCGCAACCAATTGGGACAGCGTCAAAGCATGCAGTGACATTGAGAGATTTGCTGTGAAAATATTTCAATTAATAGCAAAAGGATGTTCCACTGATCCATCATATTTCTGGGCCACCACAGGACCACAAAATCCCTAGCAACCAGGAGCTCAACCTAGCAACCACAGCTGCTCCGCTGCAGCAAACGGAGGGAAGGAAGGCATCTTACCAACATGTTCTCGGTTATTTATGAGATTTCAAAGCAGCAGCGAAAGGACACCAAAAGGACAGTGGCAACACATTTATTATGGCTCCCACTGTCAGCTCTGAGCATTTGACTTTAAATTACAGGCGGACTCCATCATCCGCCACTTAGCTCATGTGAAGAGAAGGAGAAACTTTCCCTAAAGCTTAATCTGTTTCTTTTCCTCTCCCTCCCCTCCCACCCCCCCACCCCCTCCCCACGGCTCTGTTGCAATAGAAAATACAGAGAGACAAATGTATCTGTTTCTGATCCAAACAATTAGGATCAGGAAGATGTTTCCAGTGCCTTGAATTTCCAGGGAACCAAACACGCTGCCTAATTCTGGGATGTAAGCCCCTCCTTTCATCCTTGCATCCCAGTCATGCACAGAGAGATCAGTGAAGCTAGTGCAATAAGTCAAGCCACAGCCCAGGCGTCTGTTCACAGGAGAAGGAGTAAACAAAGGGCCGTGTGGCTGGGGCACAGTGTTGGAGAATCACTTGGCAGCAAACAAGAACGAGCTGCTGGTGGGTGTGACCGCAATCCCGAATCCCACGGACCCGGGTTGAGCCAGAGAAGCCAGATACCAAAGGCTCTGCACCCTGGGACTCCCATCTCTGCAATGTTCAAGCATGGGCCAAACTAGCCTTCGGTAAGACAAGTCAGGTTGATGACTCTAGAATGAGAGGGACACACCTGCGGGCAAAGAAACTCGAGGGAGTCTTTGTCAGAATGAGGCATGTTCTAGGTGTTGATCTGGGGTGTGGCTGCAGGTGTGGATAAGAATATAATCATCACTGAGTTGGAAACTAAAAATTAGTGTGTTGTATACGCTTTATGTCTCACCTCAATTAAAAAAAAAAAATTAGGGGCACCTGGGTGGCTCAGTCTGTTTAGCGTGTAGCCTTCTGCTCAGGTCATGATCCTAGGGTCCTGGGATCGAGCCCCGAGTTGGGCTCCCTGCTCAGCGGGGAATTTGCTTCTCCCTCTCCCTCTGCCTGCCACTCCCCCTGCTTGTGCTCACTCTCTCTCAAACAGATAAATAAATAAAAGTGAAATAAAATAATGAAAAAAGAGAAAAGCCAACTCACACCGTGCCCAGAGTTTATTTGAGGCAATCAAAGACTCAAGGTCAACCAAAGACTGCAGGTAATTTAATGAGGAAAAAAAAAAAAAATCCAGAATGCTCTCTCTACATTAGACTGGGCTATGCTTAGAGCACCCAAGAGATTCCTACAATGCAGAGAGAGGCCAGCTTTGGATTTGGAGGCAGACAGAGACAGATATCCCCCAGACTCTCTCCTCCCCAACACGGTGACTTGGTCCAGATCTCCTGCCCTCGTCCTGGGGCTCAGTTTCCACCCCTGTAGAATGGAAATCGTAGCCCACCCTCCTCCCAGAGCCACTGTGAGGAATAAATGAGTCATGTGTAAAAGCATACAGCATAGTGTCTGGCACAGAGTGGTGCCTAATAAATGCTGGTCCCCGTGCACCGTGGAGTATTTCCCACTGTACCTTTACCCAAGCTGTCCTGCTTTCCCAGACACCCTCCCCAACTGCTGCTCAAGGGCAAGTCCAGCACTCCATGGAAGGTGAACCGGGCATGGCCCTGCCCTCAAGAGGCTCCCCTTCGAGGGGGACAGATGTGCAAACTGAAGAGCCGGAGTGAGGGCAGGGGTGGCGGGAGGGGGCTGGGAGCCTCTGGGGAGGGTCAGAGGGTTCCTGGAAGTAGTAGTGCATGAAGCAGACAGAATGTGCTGGTGGGCGGGTGGGAGGGGGCCGCGGGGAAAGGAAGTGTCTCCAAGCAGAAGGATGAGGGGCTGGGGGAGTGTGGTGCTTAGATCGTGCTGGCCTGTCTCGCTGCATGAAGGGCAGTGGGGAGCCTCGGGGTGCATCTGGGAGCTACTCTCTGATGGAGCCCAGGGCTACTGGAGGCCTCCCCAGCCGCCGAGGGGAAGCTGGTACGGGAGCACCGTCCTCCCTGAAGCCAGCCCTTAGAAGGAAAACGCTGAACATGCACTTGATTCTCTTGCAAAAGAAACATCCGTGCCCATAGAGGTGGGTGAACCTCATGGAGAATGTGGGGTGGACAGGACGGGTGATGGCCTGGAGCCTGGATCTCCCCAGAGCTGAGCCGTTATGCCGCATGCTCAATCTGATCCATTCACACCCTCTCTGGGCACTGGGAGCCATTTAAGGAGGGAGAAGAGGAAACATGGCTTGAGCACCTGCTACACTGGGCACTTCTACTCTATAAGGTAGGTGTGGGTCTCTCCGACCGACAAAGGAGGAAACTGAGGCTCAGAGAGGCCCTTGGAGCCACCCGACTGGGCAGGAGAAAATTCACTACTTGCCAGAAACTCTACTGTCCCCACTGCTAGCAGCAGATGGAGGAGCTGGGTATGGCTCTACCCATTCCCCAGGTGCAAACACTGAAGATAAATGACCCAAGAGGGCATGGTGGGTCGGACCCCAGAGCATGTGGCCTTCAGCCATGACACAGAATCAAGGTGACAGAGGTGGCCAGGCAATAGTGCCAGATTCGGGGTCAGGTCCAGCCCTGCCTTTGCCACATCCAAGCTGTGTGCTCTTAGGCAAGTAACTTCACCTCTCTGAGCCTGGTTACTGCTCCTGAAAGACAGATGTGATAATAATCCCTTTGCTCAAAAGACCATTAGGAGGATTCAAGAAGGGAGGGCTCTGGGCAGAGCCCCTGGCAAGAGGACACGATCTCCCATCTTCCCATTTGGAGACCATTCCTCCACAGTTGACAACTGAGTCATAAAAAATAAATGTGCCTTGGGCCAAAGCCTGGAAGGTAACAGCCAAAAGCACACTGCTGGGAGGCAAAGATGATTATTATTATCACTGCTGCTGGGCACTTAAAAAAAATCAGGCTAGGTTGCAGAAAAATAAATTATAGAGAAGAAGAAAATAATATGAAAGCTTTGTGATTTCAAATATGTCCCAGTGCCCTGACAGATCTCAGATGAGTTCCATTTAAAAGCTGAAAGTGGCAGGAAGCAAGGGCACAGGGCAGGAACCAGGAGCTGGGAGTGACAGTCTGAGTGGAGGTGGAACCTGGGGCAGGAACCAGCCCACAGGGCTCAGTGCTTCCGGCCTAGGCCCCCCTCCAGCTGACAGTCCCCCGCGCCTCATTCTGGGTTCTGCAACCACACTCCACTTTCCCCTTTGTATCAGGTGCTCCAAGGACCAGGAATGGTGGCCTCACTGCCCCTGGTTGACCTCACTCAGTGCACACCAGACCAGCTCATGCTCACCTCCTCCAGGCAGCCCTCCTGGATATGCCTCTACCCCTCCCAGCCTGACCTCAGCCGACACACCTCTAATTCAAGCACCTGTCATTCTGGCTTCGAATGATCTGCTACTATGGCCATTGAGTCCTTCACGACCGAGACCCAGCTGAGTTAGCTCTCTGTCAGCGCCTGGGAAACCATGAGATCAATAAATACCCATTGATGAGTCAATGTCAATGTCAATGAGCTGCTGCTGGTTAGCGCCCCTGAATCAGAGCCGTGGACACCGAGGTAGACTTTACCCACCCATTGCACCAGCCCCACGGTGCTCCTAATCCCATGTTTAAGGACCCCAGAGGCCAGGCCAGCTGAAGAAGAAGAGCCCCAAACTCTCAAATTCACTTCTCCGGGCTCCTCTGCGATTCCCAGCAAACCGCCCCTCCCCAACCCAACCAGCTCCCAGGACACAGGCATTGGATCCAAAGAGAGACACAAGATCCCCAAATCCCCAGAAAATGTCTTTGAAGATGCAGCGGGATAAATTAAATTGCAATTAATATAGTTCTGCCTACCACGGCCGCAAAATTTAAACAATTGAAAAGACGCGATTTTAGCCAAGTTGTGAGGGGGACTGCTCGTTCATTTATTCACTCAACAAACATTTATTGCTGTGTGCCCAGCTCAGTGTCAGGCCTTGTAAAATACATAAGCAGTGAAGCGAACACAGAAGACCTCCATCTTCTTGGACCTTAGGATGGTGGAGAGACAGACAATAAGCAAACAGACAGCGTGAAACATGATGAGAGATTGTCATCAATGGAATCACACACACACACACACACACACACACACACACACGAGCAGTGTGTGTGTGTGTGTGTGTGTGTGTCTCTCCCTGGACAGGGGCCTGGGAAGCAGGGGATAGTAATACTGGCACAGAGGCCCAGGATGGATGCACAAAGATATTTATCATCTCACTATTATATATATATTGTATATATTTTATATAGAGAGTATATTGCTGTATATATATTGTGTATATACACTATATATATGTTTTTTTAAAGTAATCTCTACACACAACAGGGGCTCAAACTCACGACCCCGAGATCGAGAGTCAAAACCCCACCAACAGAGCCAGACGGGTGCCCCCAAAATAAATGTTACATTAAAGATATAAACTAGAGGATAAAGATAAGGTCAATGAGACAAAAACAAGGTGTGGACTGCCAAGGGGCCTGGACTAGGGGCCTCATGGGTCCCTGAAGCCTTGCCCCACCCAACTGGTCCCAGGTTGCCATACAAGGTAATAGCGAATAATAATCCAAATCATAATATGATAATACAATTTGAGTGTCCAAGTATTTGATGGACCTCCTCTCATTTAATTTGGGAGCAAGGAGGACCTTAAGACAGATTATGTCAGAGCAGAACTGATCTGAGTCCATGGGACCAGCTAGGAGGAGGGGGAGACTCGGCCAGGGATGAAGTGAGCTATAGATTTGCCAGTAGAAATGCAGCACATATATTGGGGCGCCTGGGTGGCTCAGAGGGTTAAAGCCTCTGCCTTCGGCTCAGGTCATGATCCCAGGGTCCTGGGATCGAGCCCCGCATCGGGCTCTCTCCTTGGTGGGGAGCCTGCTTCCTCCTCTCTCTCTCTCTGTCTGCCTCTCTGCCTACTTGTGATCGCATTCTGTCGAATGAATAAATAAAAAAATCTTTAAAAAAAAAAAAAAAGAAACGCAGCACATATAGTTCAATTTGAATCTCTGATAAATGATGGGTATCTGATAGAGCAGGAATGCTGGCCTCATTACCCCGTCCAACTTCAATCTCCAGCTTACCTCCTTCAGGCAGCCTCCAGGCCTGCCCATGCAATATTTGGGGCATAATTATACTAAAAAAAAATTATTCTATGTGTGTCTGAAATTCAAATTTAACTGATCATCCTGTAGGATTTTTTTTTTTTTTTAGTTTTACTGAGTTATTATGGACAGGTACAAATTGTGTATTTTTAGGTGTACAATGAGATGATTTAGTATAGGTACACATTCTGAAATGACTGCCACAATGAAGTTAGTGAAGACATCCATCACTTCACATAGTTACCATTTTTGTGTGTGGCGAGAACAATTAAGATCCACTCTCCTAGGAAATTAGACGTACGCAATAATCACAGTTATGAACTATAGTCCTCGTGCTGTACATTTGGTCAGTTACAAGATGAAGTTCTGGGCATCCTGTATATTTGTGTGCTTAACCTGGCAACTTGGAGAGCTCGTACTTAGCAACTCCCATTCTTGGGGGTATTTCCTGACCACCACATGCCCTTACTGAGATAGTACTGGGACCACCCAGCCCCAGAAAACTAGCCCAGACTGGGATCAAAGAACAGTGAGCTTTCAGATTTTATTTTTGTTCTTAGAACACTGAGGAAAGTTTCCCTGGATACCTGCCAGGTAGCAGAGAGAACAAAGGAACACAATACCAGTTTCCGTAAATCAACTGGTCTAAAGAAAACACCCCCCAGAAACACACAAAAAAAGAAATCTACTTCAAAAGCCTGCCTGACACAGATTCCCGCTGTGACCCATTCCTGTGTGTGCAGACTGTTAACAAAAAGTCAGGCTGAGGAGAGCACACAAGGACCAGAAGCTGGAGCTCTTCTCCTCAAAAACAATCCTCTTGCACACTCAAATGGATACATTTGGCCAAAGTTCATGAACACAAATGGGAAAGCCCGGTGCCGGGATAGCCTCTCATCCGGAGCAGTCACGGTCAAGGTCTGGAGTCCTAACAGTTCCCCAATCATGGGGAGACAGGGTCTGGAAGAAAACCATACTGTGGATGCCTGCCAGGAAAATGGGGTGTTGGGGAAGAGTGGGTTAGCCCCCAGAATTTAAAGATGGAACAGCTACATCCTCTTACTCCTACTGCAGAAATCAGCTCCATGTCAGTGGTCCTTGGGGTGGGGGTGGGGGGGTTCCTGGACCAGCACCAGCAGCATCACCCGGGAACCTGGGAAGAATGCAGATTCCAAGGCCCTGCCCCAGACCTGCTGAATCAGTAACTCTGGAGAGTACCCAACAGTGTGTGTGCGTGTGTGCGTGTGTGCGTGTGCGTGTGTGTGTGCGTGTGTGTGTGTGTCTGTGTTTATGTGTAGATAGCTTCATTAACGTGTAATTGACAAAAGCTAAACGACTCATCCTTAGAAGGTATAATCTGACAAACTTTGATACATATCCTCATGAAACTATCACCTTAATAAAGACAATGAACATATCCATCAATCCATCACCTCCCAAAAGTTCCTGTTTATCACCCTTTCTCCCCTCCTCCTGCCCCACGCAGTGCACAGGCAACCACTGCCCTATTTTCTATCACTGTTGGTTAGTCCACAATTCATAGAGTTTCACATCTGTGGTGAACTCCTATTCAATCCTCAAAACCCTATTCAATGTCCCTGTAGCTAAGAAGCCTTCTCTGACTGAGACCAAGTAGCTCTTTCAACTATCCTCTGGTGCCCACAGCATCTTGGGCAAGTCTGGCATATTCGTATCTCACACGACTGCACTAATACCCGCATCCCTCTCTCCCAATTGAGTAAAAATTCATGAATGGAAACCATAATCCCAACACTTAGCACAGGCCTGGCACAGGAGCTGGTGGTAGGTGTGGCAGGGTGGGGGCGACTCAGAAAACAATTGGTAAGATATAAACAAATGGATAAAAGAATAAGCAAACAAGTCAACACCTTGCTTTTATTTTTAAACAAGAGACTACCATCTCTCCAGGTCCTACTCACAGAGCGTGTCTTCCAGGAAGCCGTCCCGGACTGCACCTACCCATGTGAATCACCAGTAATATATATTAATTGTACCAGATTGATGGATCTAGGCCAAGCCCTGTGCTCCACATTTTGTGTACATCATTTCTTTTACCCTTACCCCGACCCGATGAGGCAGATACTACTGTTCACATTATTTGCCCAAAAAGGAGACAGGTGTTCAGAGAGGTTGGGTCTGAGGTCATGTAGCTAATATGGGTCAGAGGCAGGGTTTGAGCCCGGAGCCTGCACGCTTACCTCTCCATATGCCACCTTCTGGCTCCCCTTACGTGTACAAGTTCCAGTTACCCTACAAGCCCAGGCCCCACAAATGTAGCCCTTGCGTCCCCCACACAACCGGTCCTTGCCAACCGTGTCCCCCACGGGCAAAGAAGAAGCGTCATGCAGGGAACCCCTCCGTCACGCTCCCATCCTGGCCACAGGAACACGCACATCCTCACAACCCTCAGAAGGACCTCCTCCTTACCTTGGGCCATATGCCCATGCCGAAGGAGTGACTCTCTGCCATCTGGTGCAGGTACAGCTCCGTCCTGGAAGCAGAGGAGGGACTGGAAGTCAGGGAGGGGCTGCCCACACCAGGGGCCTGGCAGAGCGCATAGTCCTCATGGTAGAGGGCTCCCTGCCATGGTCCGGATGGCCCCAGCGCCTGCGCCAGGTCCTAGTCCCATTTCTGGAATATTCTGCACTCCCTGCCCTTCTGTGGCCCTTCCTAAGTGCCAGGAAGCCCTGACATGAAGAACATAAACCACATACACCCAGGGGACAAGAAGCTAACGTGCTCCGGGGTCATATCTGAACAACCGACCTGAATGAGTCCTGGCCGCCTGCAAAGTTCAAAGATGCCATCACTCACCTGAGATCCAGGTCCAACCCTGCCAGCATCTGGGAGAAAACCTCGAAATTGCTTTCCCCTTCTGGCTGCCGGGCCACACAGCTCTTCTCCAAGAGCATTGTCTGCAATAGGAATGGACACGACGTGACTGGCCCACAGGGTACACCAGATGGCGGCCCCGTTGGGGCGCGCCCCTCTGCCCTGATGCACTCTTGGGGGCAACAGCTCAAGGCCGCACTCTGTCGGACACCTCCGTGTGGAACCTGCGCCCTCCTTTTTCCCACTGATTCAGAGCCCGTTCGGGGACTTGACTACTGCTGTAGACTCATTCCGATGAAAGCATCCAAAGGTAATAACAATTAAATGGAGCCACTCTCCAACATATTTGTATTTAACAGAAGCTTACCAACCTGACCCAAGTGGTGATTAACAGGGGAACTGCAGGGCTGGGACAGGAAAAGGACTTATTTGGCATCGGTGAGTTTTCTTTGAGTCTGGACATTATCCCAGCTCAGCATACAAACCATCCTTGTAATAACCTAATCCTATTTTCTCCTCAAGCAGCATGTTTGAGGTGGGAAGGGGAGCAGCACGGGTGATCGTGGAGATAGGAGCAAACAGACCATGTGTTGGATACACACAGCAAGGCCACAGAAGGCTGGCGAGCGTCTGTTTAATTTCAGCTTATGCTTTTAAGAGCCAGCTAATGAGAGGCTGGGTTACATATTTACCCATGAATATTTCATCCCTGCGACATTCGGAGGTGCAGACGGGCTAGCAATGCTCCGGGGTGCTGAGGGAGGATGGGGCCACGGCTTGGGGATCCACAACCATTAGGATACATGCCAGGGTCCCAGGTGGAGGCGTGACCTCTGCTGGGTGGAACTGGGACACTGCAGCACCCAGGGCCCTCCACCCCCGTCTGCCCAGAGCACCCACCTGGAGCTGAGCGGCTGCAACTCGCCCCGTGGCATTGAAGTCCAGCGACATCACCATGGCGACCCGGGTGGCATTGTAGCTGTGGCCAGTTGACACAGAGCCAAAAGCCCGGAGAACTGTGAAGGTAGCTCGGATCTTCTCCACTGTTGGAGGCATGGGGCAAGGCATCACCTATGGCCCAGGAGCTGCCACCCCACCTCTCACAGGACTACCTTCCCTGCTGGCAGCTGCACTGGTCCAAGCCCATCTGGCCCCAAGCCCCAGCAGGCTCCCCACCACCTCTCCAGCTCAGCACTAAACCACACACATTTCACTGCTGCCCAGGCTGTGTACTGCAAGCAGGGTGCAGGAGGAGCAAGACCAAGTCAAGGAGGGGAGACACGCAGGGCCAGGATAGATACAGCCCGATGACAGGGGCTGCCTGGGCCTGACGCAGAAGGGCAGAGCATGAACATTCTCAGACCTGCTCTGAGGGAGCTCACAGGGTAGCAGCAGCCTTGAAAAGCCCTCCAGTCTCTCCACAACTATTTATTGGGTACCTACTATATGCTAGACACTGTGCCAGGCACCTGGGTACAGCCAATCCTGACTCCCACCCCCCAACACATGCACTCACAGCAGAACTACATTTTGAGAAAGCCAAGACTAGTGCCTCTCCCCATTTTATCCCCAGCCCCTAACATGAGTCAGGTGAAGAGCAGGTGATCGATAAAGGCTTGGAACAACTGCAGCGAGACAGCAGCACACACACAGTAGTAAGGGGATTTGAATATGGGCTCTGCCTTTGCTAGTTATCTAACTTGGGGCAAGTCAACCTCTCTATGCCTCTGATACCCCATCTGAAGATGGGGATAATCATTGTACCCACATCTCTCCTTAAAGCCTAGCTGACACATCATTACCTCAAGGAAAGCTCCACTCCCCACTCCAAGGAAATCCCTTCTCCCCTCTCTTCTCCCCCCCCCACCTCTCTCCTAACAATCTCTGCTAGCACTGTGTGCAGAACATTCAAGTTTGGAATATATATGAAGTTCGGTTTCCCTTCTGGTTGTCAAATCCTCATGAGCATAGGCCCTGCCCTTCTGTCTTTACTTACTGTGTTCTCTGTACAGTTGAGCAGGTTGTGCACTGCACAAGGACACCTTTTCTAAGGGGCACATCATTTACATCATACAATCATAGGTTTATGTATTTATTAGGATGATTTCCCAGCACACAGCAGGCAAGCATTTAGTTCTAACAATGTCAGTATATGATGATTGTTCTGCACATAGCTGTGAATGTCTTGAGGAAGGTTGTCCAATGAACCACAGGTGGCCCTGCCCAGAAGCAAGGACAGGGTCTGCCCATCAATGCTCAGTGAATGCTAGCTGAATGGACATAAGGAGGAGAAACCCAGTGCCCACTCCAATTCTCCCCACCCTCCCCCACAACCCACCCCCAACACCTGTTCCCTGGAGACCACTATACCTGAGACCCTGCCATCCACACCACCTGCCATTGCCACCAGGTGCTCCAGGAGCTGCTCACAGCAGGTGGTCTTCCCAGCACCACTGCGGCCCAGGGCCACGATGCTCTGGTCTCTCCGCTGGCTCAGTAGCGCCCAGTATGCCCGCTGCACCAAGGAGCCCAGATGGGCTGGCAGGCCTTCCCTGCGGCCCTTGGGCACCTGCAGGAAGATATCCTAGGCTTCAGTCTTCCCACCCCGCCAGTGCCGAGGGAGCATTCCAAGAGGGTGCCCCACCCCAGCCTTGAGCCCAGATTCATGTCCTGTCATCCTACCCCAGCCTTTTCAGAGGAGTCTTGAAGGTAACCAGCAAAAGCCCAGCCTTGGGGTCTAGTCTTGCCCTGACCCACTGTGAGTCCTTCAGCAGCCTTTGAGCCCACTCCAAGTCTGGATCTCCTCTCTTGCTCCCCGGAGGCTTGTGTTAACTCATTATTGGATAGTACTTGCCTGGAATGAGGCAGCTTGATAAAATGGCAAGATTGATTAGTAATGTCTGCCATGGAAACAGAACGAGGCATGGGGTAGCTAGTGCTATGTATACCATGTATTTGCCATAACAGTTTTAGGTAATACCTTAGATCCTTCACTCCATTCAGCCATCCACTCAGCCATTCATTTACTCTTCATTCAATTAAAAAAAATTACTGAATGTCTACTACATGTGAGACACTGTTCCAGGCACTGGGGGGCACAGCACTATACAAATCGTGGAAAGGAAAGCCCAACCAACCATGAAAAGATACCATTATATACCTATTAGAATGCCTAAAAAATTAAAAAACTAATTTTTAACACCCACTACCAAGTTCTGGTGAAGATACAAAGCGACTGGACTTCTCATACAATGCTAGTAAGAAGGCTAAAATGACACGGTCACTCTGAAAAAGAGTGAGATGTACGCTCAGCATCCAACCCGGCAATCCCGTTCTTAAGTATTTACCCTAGAGAAATAACTGTGTGTGTTCACCAAAAACCTTCAATGGCACCGGTTTTATTGGACATATATTCAAAATCACTGGAAATTAGGAACAACCATTGGCAAAAATTGCCATTTAACGAGGGAAAGAACGTAAGCAGCCATCGCCGTTTGAGCACTGAAAGTCCCCTGTTCCAGAAAACCCCTCCATCCTGGGGAAATCAGGACAGCTGGTCACCCAGTGAGTGGATAGGCCAGGGCACACACGCCATACAAGAACCACGGGCCAGTGGCTGCAGTGACATGGGTGAACATGAAATGCATCGTGGGACGTAGAAGAAGCCAATTCAAAGGTGACTGGCTGCACCATTCCAATGACATGACTTTTCAGAAAAGGCCCAACTCTAGGGACAGAAAAAAAAAAACCCAGATCAGTGGCTTCCAAGGGTAGGACGTGGGAATGGAGGGTGACTATACGGGGACCAGAGGACTAGGAACGGCCCTGTAATTGATGGTGCAGTTGGTTACCCAACTACCCGTGTGTGGATGAAACTTACAGGTCTGTAGGCTGGAAAGGCTGAACCAAACCGTATGTAAATTATACGTTAATGAATCTGACTTAAAACAAAACAGCCCTGCCCCATGGAGCTTGCTTTCTGCTGGGAAGAGCCAGATGATAAAGAAAACAAAGAATTAAACTAGATCTCATGGGAGACATTGTAAAGCCATGAGCCTGAATGAGATCACCAAGGAAGTGGGTGTTTAAAGAGGAGGAGACAGGGCTCCTGGGTGGCTCAGTGGGTTAAACCTCTGCCTTCGGCTCAGGTCATGATCTCAGGGTCCTGGGATAGAGCCCTGCATCGGGCTCTCTACTCAGAGGGGAGCCTGCTTCCCTTCCTCTCTCTCTGTCTGCCTCTCTGCCTACTTGTGATCTCTCTCTCTGTGTCAAATAAATTAATAATATCTTTTAAAAAAATAAATAAATAAAGAGGAGGAGACAGAGGTGTGGGACAGGCACTGGGTCTTGGGGAGGTCAGGGAGACCAGCCGTGAAGGAGGCTGAGGAGGAGGGCCGGCAGGACAGAAAGAAAACCAGGACAGGGGAGACCTGGAGCTCAGGAAGGGAGGGTCTGCAGGAGGAGGGGGGCGTGGCTATGCCAAACGCCCTGGGGAGTAAGGGTGGGGCAAGTAAGGGGAAACCAGAGACTGGAGCATTTGGCAAAGTCTGCTTAGTGTGGCCTTTGGGTGGAAAGCAAGAGGCTGACAGGAGGCAGAGTGGTCAGTGGAAAGGGCACACACATCCAAAATGGGCAGGGCAGTGGGCCCGGCTGGAGGAAGACATCCAAAGCTTGGCATGACAAGTAGGTGAATACGGGGCCCAGCAACACCCCATCTACCCTCTCCACTGCCTTAGCAGGGCCAGGGGCTCAAACCCCCACATGGTGGCTCTTCCCTTCACCTAGACCTTTGGCCTTGGGCTGAGGGCCGCCCCCAGTCGTCGGCTGGCCTCCCCTCCCCAAGACACCCAGACACAATAATGAGTCCCTGTCCTGACACAAAAAACAGGGCCCAGCAGGATCCCCAGAGCTGGCAAAGGTGGGACACGCCCCCACACTGGCTGGACATGGCCTTCAGGCTGGCCTTCAGGTGGGCCTTCAGGCATGCCGCAGGCAGAAGTTTCTAGGATCTGAATCCCAACGCTGCCTCCCACTCTGGAAACGCTGAAGTTCAGGGAACAGGCTATCCCACCTGTCAGCCCCCTCGGGGGCGGGCGGAGGGCTAGAAGGGGAGGATCCTCCTAATCCAGGCCCCTCTGTACATAAACAGGTGTGCATATGCACACGTGCCTTGCATGTTGGCACATAGGAGTGCTCACGGGCACACACATCCAACTGTGGCAGAGGCCACAGTTACACAGAGCTGTACCCATCTACACTGCACACATTCACACCCATGCTCACACCCACACACCCTGCGCCCCCAGGCACACACTCAACTCCCAGCCATCCCCAGTGAGAGAGCCCTCCCCGCCAGCATCGCCCCAGTGCCCGCCCAGCCCATCTTGGGGGTGGCCCCAGGCCCAGGCTCACCACAGGTCACTGCTCCCACCTGGTGGCCATTGGAGGAACCACATGTGACTCAGCCAAAGTGTAGAAGGGGGTTTCAGGTTTGGGTTTGGGAATCTGGACCTTTGAGGGGGTCCCATCCCCATCCCAGAGTAACAGGGACCTGGTGCATCACCTAACTCCTTACAAGGCATATTCCCAAAGCCTGCACTTTCGGCTTCTCAGCCCAGATTCTGTAAAGAATGCCTCAGTCCAGAACAGTCAGCGAGAATCTGGCTCACTGTAGGGGTCTGTACAAAATCTCCCAGAGGCTTCCAAGGAGCAAGAGGAACCATGCAGCTTCTTGGGAGGCTCGGAGGCCTGAGGCTGCACGAGCGGAAGCATAGCCCTCACAGCAAGGGAGGGGAGGGTGCACAGGCCCCCAGACAGCGGGGCTGGGGAGCACGTGATGGGGTGGTGTGGTGTGTCCTGGAGAAGAGGGGTCTTGAAGGGGGATTCAGAACCACTAGCCCTTTTTTTTTAATGGAATTTAGCATCATTCGGGGGCTATGGATAGATTTGTCCCTTGGCCCCCCAAGAAGTAGCTTTTCATCCCCAGTTAACAGACGAGAGAACAACAAGGCCGAAGAAGGTCGTGATCATTCCAAGGCACTCAGGGGGCATTAGAAGCTGTGCTAGAGGCTCATGCTTTCCCCAATCACGAAGTCCTCACCACGGTGCCCAAGTAAGACCTCCAGCAGGTGTCCTGCCTGCACTAGATCCCATTTCCATCAGCACAGAAGACCGTCTCCCACCTCTGCTGAAGACCCCCTCCCCCAGAAGCTGGCATCATGCTCAGGGAAAAAGCCAGAATCCTTACAGCCACGTGGAAGACCTGCTGTGATCAGTCCCCACTGGTCCAGGCCTCCCCACTCTCTCTCCAACAATCAGCTGCTCTACCCACCATTGTCTTTGTCAGTGGGGGCCTGTCTTCCCCCTCCAGAACGGAAGCACCACAAGGACAATCTGTCTGTCTTCCTCCCTGCTTTTGTCCCCCCCATGCCCTGCATGGAAGAGACTCTCCCTCAGTGTCTCAACCAACAGCCTGGGGAACCAGGAGACTATGTGGTTCAGGTGGCCAGGGTGTGGCTGCAGACATCGCCACAAGGGGGCGCTGAGAGATTGCATTTTCTGGGACAGTCTGCCAAAAACCGGCCATTTCTCCACTTTGCAGGGAGGAAAAAAAAAGGAAAAGCAGAATCAATCGGGGCTTCTGGTTCCCGATTTATGTGGGTGTCTGGAATTCTCGAATGTGCAGTATGGGGTTTGAGGCGCAAAAATACTGGCGGCCTGGGTTTCACACCCAGCTCTCCCCCTTGCAGAACTGGAGGGCTGGCCCCACAGATCTCGTCTGCAACAGGCAGCAGGTAAAGGTCCTATCTTTTCAGGGATGTGTGAGTATTAGCTGAGATACTCTGAAAAGGTACTTGAAGTAGCATCTGGCCCAGAGCTGATATTCGTTCAATATTTCTGTCATGATTATAGTCTTTAATGCCCCTGTTTTTTTCCAACCCTGATTCATCCATCATTCCCCTCTCCAGAGGGGGACTCAGGTGGTCCTTGATGCCCACGATGCCCACAATGCCCCAGATCCTCCATCTGGCAGGATGAGACTCACAGACAGGTTTGCAGGGGGCTCCAGCTGCCCCCTGCTCTCCCCTGAGATGCAGAGGGGACACCACCCCACCCGTCAGGCACCCTTGCCTTGCCCGTGTCCCCATGGTCCTGCTTACCTTGCCTGCAGAGGGCGCTGGGGACCCTGGGGACTGGAGGACGATCAGGTCTGGCCCCTTGAAGGTGTGGGGCAGCTGCGCCCGGTAGCGGTGGAGAAGTGTGTTCAGGACACTCGATTCATTGATACTGACCAGGGAGGCCAGGTCCTCAGCCTGGTCCAGCTCAGGGGGGTTAGCCTGTGAAGCATCACGCAAAGTGTCCTGTGGGCCTCCATACTACTGCCATCACCCCTACACACACACACACACACACACACGCACGCACGCATGCACACACACACGCACACACGCATGCTCGCATGCACACACGGCCCCAGTGACCCTCTCCCTGGAGAGCTGTTTCCCTCAGACCAGGACAGAAAGTGAGGACTCCGGAGAGAGAGAAACAGAACCATACAAATGAAATAAGGACAACCCTGCCATCACTGCCCAGGGAGGGGAGAGGCTCCAAAGAGAGCCAGCAAGATTCGGACAGCCTCCCGTGTCTCAAACACCACAAGAAGGGGGTTGTTCCAGAGAAAGCAAGTGTGCGTGCCTGTTGCCCCCTCTCTGGGTCTTGCCAGGGAGTCCTGCAGGTGCTCTGTGAGACTCGGGGATGAAGGCCAGTGGCCAAATAGCCCCATTTCTCTGATAGCCCATCATGCATTGATCCTTTGGAAATATGCCCAAATTCTTCCGGAAGCAAGGGATGACTGCAGTTTCTCCTTGGGGCAGCCATTCCAAAAGCCTTCCTACTATTCTTTCCAGCTTCAGAGAGTTTTCTGGGCCCAGTGCTCTGGAGTTTGGGTTAAGCCTGGGCTCCTTGCAGGTCAGCGGACACGGGCCCACTACAAACTGTAAATACCAGCAGGAGTAGAGGTCCTGGGGCCAGCAGAGGGCAGAAAAGGAGGAATAATGAATGAGACCCTCAAGGAGCTGCTGGAAGAAACATCTTCTTGAGAGGTGGAAGAGGACTAGGACAGGACCCTTTTTCCCCATCATTAGACTCTAAATCTCAAAAAGATTTATGGTGTATTACAAAAATTATACAAAATGTAGTTGGGCTTCTCAACCAAAAGAAAAGTTAATACCCCCAAATAATAGGCCATTGATACCTAAGCTATAGCTGCACATTTGGCTCTGAGTTCCCTGGCAGCCAGGGTGAAAAGGGAAACATGCATTGTAGTACGATTTGCAATGTCCATAAAACGAAAAGCAAGCACTTTCTTGGATCAAGCAGAACTCCCAGTTCTGACACATATGTCTGTTCTTGTGTCCTTGCTAAGAGAACACTGGGATAGAGCAACGACTCCATGACAATATACTGGGAGGAGAGCAACAGAGGTCAATGATGGTTTTCCTTACCACTCCCTCCAGCATGTGCAGTCAGGTACAGGACCTCTCTTGCAGGGCTGGGGAAAGAAGGTGTGGAACAGGCGGGGAGGGGGATGTAGGACTCACCCTATGAACATGCTCCTCATCCACCTCGGTGATGGTTTTGTCAGCATCGATGAGAAGTCGTACCCTTCCTGCCGGCAGGTCAGCTGTTCCCTCATCTGGCTTCAGCACAGTTGCTGGTGACAGCCCAGAGAGAGAGAGAGAGAGAAAGGCTCTAAGCCGAATGGTCAGACCACAGAGCTTATAGAAGGATCAAATTATGACCCTGAACCTTTTGAGGACAGAAGCTGAGTCTGGGTCACTTGGGCTTTCATCATCTGGCTCAGTGCCAGGCTCAGGGTAGGAACCCCAGTACTGAGGTGCACTGACCCATCTTGTATCTAGACTTGGGAGGGGAGACAATGCCATACGGGCTGCCACTTCCCATTCCAGGGTCCATGGCAGACATCACTAATCAATCACTCTGCACAGCTGTGTTCTGACGGGGACGCATAATTGCTTCTCAGTAGAGTGTGGTCACAACAAATTGACAAAAGTGGGCTCTTGAGGTGAAATCTCTTTGGCCATTTGCACTATGCCTCATTGCCTCAAGGAACCCTAGAGGAGACAAACAATGCTCAGGGCATTAGTGACTTCATTAAATAATGAATTCCCGAGGGGCAATTGCCTTTGGCAAGATCAGCTGCGTGGGTCAAATGACACTCAACTCTTCCCAATCCAAAAGCCACAGACTCCTATCCTATACTCGGTTGCTCCTTGCCCCTCCCTTCCTGCACCCACCCTCCCCGCAAACTGTGATTTAGCAAATTAGACTAGCAGTGAAGGGGATGTGAGAAGAAAATACTTAGACCCTCCCCTACTTAGGTGCTAACACCCCTGATTACCAAGAGTAAATCCATCCTTCTGAACCAGCCAGACTTTCTCTGCCTCGTACCATCTGTCCTCTGGAGCCTGAGAGCAAAGATCACATAAATCAGACCAAGAAGACACTGCCCGCCCCACCCCCCAACACCGAGTCAGCAGAGAACCTTTTACATGGGAGTTTCTCACTGTGTGATCTGGGACCACTGAAATCAGAATTTCCCCAAGGGAGAGCAAGGAGGGGGCTGTTTATTTGCAGGGAAATGCGCTGGCCCTACCCCTGGCCTTTTGAATGGAGGCTCTGAGGCGCGGCCCAGGAATCTGCATTTTGAGCACTCTACAATTTGCACAACCCCAAGTTTGAGAAATACCATGTGACACCATGAGTGGACATCTCCCACCCTTGGGACCGCCTTCATGCTTCCTCCAGGACAGGGATAATGGGGGCCTCCAGACCCCAGCATATCGAAGCGTATCGAAGAGGAAGTGCTATGCCCTCTTCTTGAGCGGGTAGTCCCTCTCCAATTCCCTGTGCATCTCCTATCCTGCCATATGCACCCCCAGGAGCAGGTCTTTCCCATCCCTCTCTCTCTGGAGGGCGCCTCTCTTGCCCTGCCCCACTCGCCGGGGCTGCAGTCCCTCACCTGATCCGAGTCTTTGCTCCCCTCTGGCCGGTCTGGCCCCTCTTTACTCTCCTTCTGAGTCCGAGGCCTTTCTGCCTGGCCCTCCAGAGCAGATAGTCTGGGTCCTTCCGGCTCCGTCTCCAGGGCCTCGGCCCCATCATCTGCTCCCACACAGGACTCCCCAGCTTTCTGCCCTCTGCTTTCCGGCTGGCCCTCCTTCCCAGCAGGCTCTGGGGTCTCTCTGCCTGCACCCACCTCCTTGGGGGCTGTAGGACCCTTCTCTGTCTTCCCCCCAGCTTTACCTGCCTCTCCAGACTCACCCTGAGGTTGCCCTTTCTTGACTACCTTAGCCTGGGGCTCTGCTGCCTTCCCAGGCACACTCTGAGGCTCCCCCACTTTCTCTACCTTTCCAGGAGCTTCCCCCACCTTCCCTGGCTGCCCCTGCCGTTGGCTCACTTTGTTCTCCCTGCTCTGTGGTTCCTCTGTCTTCTCTGACTTTCTTGGGAGCATACTTTCTTTGTCCTTCTTACTCTGGGAACCGTCCCACTTGCTCCTTCTGCCCAGGGAAACTCCCCACTTTCTCACCTGGATTTGGGCTCCAGCCCCCTTCCCTTCACCCTGCTCCTTGGAGAGATTTCCCTTTGCCATCTTGTTTGGGGGGTCCCCTCCCCCTTTCTCTGCTGTCTCCTGCCTCTCCCCTTCGCATGGCCCCTCTCTCCCCTGGACCTCACCCCCTTTCAGCCCTTTGGTCTGGGGGGCCCCGCCACCTTTCTTCCCTGCACTTTGTTTAGTTGGTAGCACCTTTCCTGGGTCCCCAGTACCCTCAGTCTGAGTCTTCTCAGCCTTTGGGGCTGCGTCCTTAGTGCCATCCTGGGGACCACGAGGAGTCCCAGGAGTCCCTCCCTTTTTTTTCCCCTCCAGGGTCTGTGGCCGGGGGTGCGGTCTTGCAGGTGGGAGCATCAGGGGGCTGGGTCCGCTGCTCTGGCTTGGCTGAGTCCGGGTCCAGCTTGGCCACCATCAGCAGCACGTCACCCCTCTGCACACCTCTCTTGAAGGGCAGGGGTTTTTTGGGCGGTGTCCCCCCAGTGCCAGATTCCTGAGGCTTCTCGCCATTGATGCTGGTCATTGGCACGGGGTCTGTGGGGCTGACCCCCTCGGTCTCCTTGGCCGGAATGTTGGAGTTCTGTGGAGAGCTTGACTGGTTGCCTTGGCTAATTTGCTGGTTTCCGGATTTGGTGCCACTGTTGGACCTGCTCTTGGGTTGGCTGGTGGAAATTTCTGGGGTCTAGGAGAGAGAGGCCACAACCACACTTAGCTCCTTGCTGACCTGCAGGATTTGGGCCAAACAAGATAAGCAACCCTACCCTCCCTCAATCCCACCCATGGACTCTCCTCCTTTGGATTTTGTTAGTTACCCAAACCTCCAGTCTGCTCTGCGGGGGAGGTGGTGCCCCCAGAATCACTGAGGCCAAGAGGCAACTCACACACGTCCATTTTACAGATGAGCAAAGCAAGGCCTCGACCACACAGGGTGGTGGGACCTAGAACCCAGCTCTCCCAACATTCACTATGGGTCTCTTTCTGCCTCAGGGTGGTTCCAGCCTCTTCCTGTCTCTCCCTGACTGCCTGGCCTTCAGAAAACCAAGTCAGCTCTCTCAGCTTCCTTTCACCTCCCTGCAAACTGGGGACAGAGTCTGATGGCTCCTTGCAAGGATTACATGAGGACCTTGTGCTGGGTGGGGCACCAGGTCTGCTAGGGTAAGGAGAGAATCCAGTTAGCTACCGCTTAGGACAAGAAAATTAAATTGGCAAAAGCCAGTCAGGGCTCACAGCCTCGCAGACACATGAGCTCCAGCCCCAGGAACGTCTTGGCCCACAGTCCAGACACCTGCTGTGGTCTGAGGCTTGTCCATTCTGCGTCCTGGCTCTGAGTCTCTGGCTCGGCCCTGGGGTGACAGTTTGTTCCCATCCTGTGCTCAGTTCTGCTTCTTCACTTGTGCCCCTTGACGTGAGCACGGCCTGCAGCCTTGTGGGACACTTGCCTACCCAGGCCTCTGTGGCCACACTAGCCAACTTGCTCCCTAGATTGGCCCTTCCCGAGGCAGCTTGCCCGAGCAGAGAACACATAGACTCCTGTCCTGGCTCAGCCTCTGTCTGGCCTTATGACCTTGAGCAAGTTGCTTGACCTCTCTAAACCTCAGTCCCTGCCTCTGAGAAGTGGGTGTAATCCCATCTACCCCATTGTGCAGAGGAGCTCAAGGGAGTCCGTGAGCGGCAAAGTGAACCCCATCTCGTAGTAAACAGCACACGCTCACGACCTAACCACAGTCTCTGGAGGTTGACTTTGGCCCCACGTGTGCCCGGCTCAGGCAGGGGTGGGGACAGAGCCCATCCTCCCTGTAATCTGCCCCCAGAAGCCTTGGCAGGGATATTTCCACAGTTGCTGCCGTTCAGCTGCTGGAGAGCCTCTTGGAGGCAGGGAAGCCATTGTAATCGGACAGGTGCGGGCACGTGGGGGGCTGGACAGGCTCACAACAGCTGAACAGGGGTGGGAGGCAGAGCCAGGCTGGTCACTGGGCGCAAGCCAACTCCAGCCCCCAGGGCCACCAGAACGCTCAGCCTAATCATTGCAGTATTTGCTCCATCCCAAGGGGTTGCTGGAGAGACAGGAGGAGATGCCCTGTCTGTCCGACAGTAATATACCCAAGCCCACCTGCCTGGTGTCCAGCCTCATCATCCTGCCCGGGGTTCCCTGGCTAGGGAGGGAAGGGAGGGAGGCAGCACTGGCTACCATCAGGGTTGAACTTGCAAGTCCTTAAAGTACAGGGGCTGTATCTTGTCCTACGACAGCTTCCGTTCCGCAGCACTATTCAGAACAATTAGGGGATTTAGCAAACACAGACCAATCAAAAATGATGCCAGCTGCAGCTGAGTACGAGGTCCCTACTTGTGCCAAGCATTAACCCTCTAATGATTGGCATGTGGCCCTTCCGAGGGACTCAAGGGAGGGGCAGCTGGAGGGCGCTGGGTGGCACAGCTGGTGTCGTGCCTGTTTGCCCCCTGCTATGGAGAGGTTTCCGTATTATAACAACCAATACACCTATAACCAACAACTGAACATAACCAGTCACTCAGGATCTTTTCCATGTAAAGTAAGCCAACTCCACGTCCTTAGCTAACATCAAGCTTCCTCTTTCTGCAAAAGTAGGGGTAAAAAGATCCCCACAATTGCACATCAGCTCATAGCCTTCATTCAGTCTTTAAAGAACCATTCGTTGAGCTCCCCTCTAGGCCAAATTCTACAGGAGGGGCTCCATATATGTCACCATGCCAACCACAGTTAAGGCAGACTCAGAGGGTGCTGTGGGAATTGGAGGAAGGAAGGCAATAGCAGAGCTTTCCAGAGATGTACTATTTGAGCTGGGTTTTGAAGGAAGCATAGGAGTTCAGTAGATCACCTGAAGAAAGGACATTCCTCCAAGTGGGGAGAACAGAAGTGAAGGCAAGATGGTGGCTGACTTGGGAGGCTCATAGGACAGGACGGTGGGGGTTGACTGGCATCCCCTGGCACCCAGTCCCCTTCCCCAGGGTGGGGGGCACTTACCTCTTGTTCTGGAGAGGCGAGTGCTGCCTCTTTCCTCAGCCTTGCTTCCTTGGACTCTTTCTCAGTCTCCCGGACCAGTTGCTTAATGAAACCCCCTGGGATGACAGAGAAAAGGGGAGGGGGCGAAGACGGTGGAGGGCTCTTGTCCTCCTCCCGAATCTGTGTTTGCAGAAGCAAAGAAGGAAAAAGCTCAGTGAGTGAACCAGTGGGAGCAAGCAGACCTTTGAGAAGTTGGCAGTGGAGCCCAGGAGGGAGCCAAGGGGGACATATATGACCAAGCATGTGTATGAAGCAGATGAGGTTGGGCATGGTTCTGGGATGCCTTGAGACGGCGCATGGAAATGGAACGCATGAGCAGCAGAGGCCACCTTGTCCTTGTGATTTCTGCCCAGACCGAATTTCCTCATTATGTGAGTTTGGCCCGTCAGTTCCCTTCCTTGGCTTGGAACAGACTCAGGGAGGACCCGGTCTGTAAGGAACTTTTCCATTGTCTGAAAGGGGATGGACCCCAGGAAACCAGGCACATTCCCCACCTCAGCTTGCAGTTAAAATACCAGACTGATCACCTACGGCACACCAGGAAGGTGGGAGGGTAAGGAATGGTTTATAACCATTCCTGACCCAGGGCTGTGGCTTCTTGAGGGTCCTTACACCAGGACCCAGACAGCCAGGGGCTCCCCAGCACTGGCTCCTAAAGCTGGCAGGCTGGATGCTGGCATTTTACACCAGAAACATGGCCTCAGCCCAAGCTGGCTGGAGTTGGCATGTCGCTGAGTCTCCTGCATGGACTGCAACAACATAGGGACTGAGACAATGGGACCTGCTCCTGCCAACCGGGATGTATCTTTAACTGGCATCACTGTGACCACCCAGGAGGGGGCAAAAAATCTGCAGGGCCCTCTGTGGTAGAGCCACACACTGGTTAAAATAAGGTCCTTATCAAGGTCCTCCTATGTGGCTGGCAAAGACTTGGTCTCTGCAGCCCGCCTAATAGGAGGGGAATCTTGAGGGGACAGGAAAGACCAGGAGACAAAGCAGAGGCTAGGGGTTGAGGCTGGTTGATGCAGACCTCTGCCCAGGGAGAGAGAAGCAGGGAACATGCGAGGCTGGGCTCCCATGGACTCCACACCTCTCCCTTCAACAGGAACTGAAAGCCATGTCATTAGACAGACTGAAGCTCAAGGCACCCTCAGCGGGTGTCAGCCTCTGCTTCCTGCCGTGCTGTTCTTGACGCTGCACCCAGAGCAGTCTGGGAGGGGCAAAGGCAATCAGGAGGCAGCCAGAGAGAACTTCTCCACCACCCCACCCTTCGGGCTCCAATGCATCAAATTGTACAGGAGGGTGGGATGCGCGGTGAGGGAGATGGCAGGCATCAGAGAAAGAGACAGCCCTTTGTGGTATCTTGTGAGAAGAGACGAAGGGGAAAAGAATAACAGGAAAGAAGGGCCCGTTTCCAATTCTCCATGGTGACAGAAGGTAGGGACCACAGAAGCTCATCCCTACGGCAGAAGTCTGGCAGCCAACATCTCTGTCTTCCCCCCGCCGCCCACACAAGCTCAGTGCTCATGGAAGCCGCCATGATGATCCAGACAGGACAGCTGGTCTACCCTCATTCCCCGCCCGCCTACTGAAGAACCGGAAGAGACTGGGCAGTCATGGGAGGAGTTCAAGGAGTTCATGAACTGGGTTGGAGAAGCCATGGCTAACTAGAGATGGCCAAGGGGAATGGAGGGGGGTGCCTGGATCATGTCACAGGGAGGGGCTGGATGCCAGCTTCCCCACTGACGTGGGAGGGGACAGCCTGAGCCACCCATGCTCTGACTTGTCCTCTGACTTGGCAGTCAGCCCCATGGCTGTAGCCTGAGCCCTGAACGTTACTTTCCTTCTGCTCCCACAGGGCGAGGCGTGATGAGATGGCCATGCTGAGGCGATGTCAGGGCTGAGATGGGATGACACGGAGCTCTCGGCCGGACAGCACAAAATGTGGCTTTATGGACACACACACAGCACATGAGACAGACGGAGACACAGGTGAGGGTGGGGGACAGAAGAGAGATACAGGTTAGCTCTTGGACACAGCCCTCCTCCCACCCCATCCCCCGGCGCCACGAACCAAGGTCACACAGCTGGGCACAGCCCACTGGGAGGACGCCAGTCACCATGGAAGTTGCCAGCGGCTAAGTGGACAGCGCCCCCAAATCCTTTTCCTCCTGATCCCACACTTTGACTTGTCATTGAGACATAATATATGTCAGAAAATACAGAAGTATACAGCTCAGCGGCTCTTACCCAAAGACCATATCTATGTAACCAGTATCCTGATGGAGAATAAAAACTATCATTTTATTTATAAGATCGGGCAGATCTAATCTATGGTGATGAAGGTCGGAGGAGTCGTTAGCTTTGGCCTGGAAAGAGACACAAGGGAATGTCCTGGGGGGATGGAAGTGTTCTTTATCTTGATCTGGGAGGGGGCCCCATGAGTGCATCCCACGTAAAAATTCACCCACCAGTACAATTAATCCCCGGAAGGCAATCCCATCTCAATTCAAAAATGAACAGAACAGGGGTGCCTGGCTGGCTCAGTCAGTTAAGCGTCCCGACTCCAGGTTTGGATTAAGTCATGATCTCACGGCTCGTGAGATCGAGCCCTACACTGTGCTCGGCAAGAGGGGGTGTCTGCTTGAGATTCTCTCTCTCCCTCTCCTCCGCCCCTCCCTCCCCACTCCACCCTTCACCTCTGCTCAAAGGCACTCTCTCTCTTAAAAAAAAAAAAAAAATTAAAAATAAACAAAACATTCCAGTCCCCCTCACCTTGCCTCATGCCCCTTCTTAAGTTACTGTCCCCCAGAGGAGAACCACTGTCCTAACTTTGATACCATAGAATAGCGTGTTTCTCTTTTGTGAGGAAGCAGGTGGTGTCACAGTCCAACCATAAGCATTAGGAAAAGACAGGCGCCCTAACTATCAATTGGCCCCATGCTTTGGGGGGAAATAATTTAGCATGGTTAGCATCATACCGAGAGCCTTTTTTTTTTTTTTTTTACAAAGGGAGCTCATTTATTGTCAACCTTCCCAATGTACCCCCAAAATAGAAAAGAACCCCCCAACTCAACCCCCGCCCACACACCCCCAGCATCATATTGAGAGTCTTGATAAATGTTCATAACTTTTTTTTTAAATTTTATTTTTTATAAACATATAATATATTTTTATCCCCAGGGGTATAGGTCTGTGAATCGCCAGGTTTACACACTTCACAGCACTCACCATAGCACATACCCTCCCCAATGTCCATAACCCCAGCCCCCCAACCCCCCCTCCCCCCATCAACCCTCAGTTTGTTTTGTGAGATTAAGAGTCACTTTAAGGGGGTAGGAGAAGAGTAAATGTTCATAACTTTTGACGTAGAAAGTCCGCTTCTGGAAAACAAGTTTGAGGAAGGGATCCTAAAGTGGAAACTTTCATCCCTGGGTCCCTCATAACACCCAAACCAGAGACACGACCCTGGCATGCACTAACTAGAGAAGGCCAAATAAATCCCAGCCCATCTAACTTGAAGGAATGCGGCGAATCCATTGAGAAGGGTACATAGGAAACATTTTGCAACAGCTCCACGGAACGGTCATTTCTAAGGTCAGCCGTTACGATCCGCTCATTCGTAAGCATACAGCGTGCCCATCTTTGATGAGCTTACAGAGTTTTGCAGCCGAGACCACAATCCCATTACCCCAAGGAGACCCTTCCAGACCATTTGCAGCCACTATAGCTGTACCCTCCCTTAGTGCAGGGCTACCCCAAAATCTCTGTCCGTTGTTATCGATTGCCCTTTTCTGGACATTGGCTATAAATGGGATCTGAGCATCTGCGGTCTTCTTTGTGTCTGGCTTCTCCCACTGTGCAGATCGTCTTTTTTTTTTTTTTTTTTTTTAAAGATCTTATGTATTTATTTGACAGAGAGAGACAGTGAGAGAGCGAACACAAGCAGGGGGAGTGGGAGAGGGAGAAGCAGGCTCCCCACCGAGCAGAGATCCCCATTCGGGGCTCGATTCCAGGATCCTGGGATCATGACCTGAGCCAAAGGCAGATGCTTAATGACTGAGCCACCCAGGCGCCCCTGCAGACCACATTTGGGGCTCATCCGCGTGCCTGTGTATCAGAGCACTTTACTCCTCTCTGTTGCTAACTGGCGTTCCATTGTGCACATAGCTTGCATCTTGTTTATGGGGTCATGACAAATAGCGCTGCCATGAGCGGTCCCATAAACCTCGTGTACCATAGGCTTTCATTTCTCTTAAGGAGATCACCGGGCATGGCGTGGCATTGCTAAGCTGTGGGTGGGTCACGTTGTGTTTGACTCTTTTTAAGGACCCGCCAGGTTGTTTTCCCAAGCAGTTGCCCGGTGGGCCACCCCGCCTGCAGCGTGTAAGGCTTGTTTGGGAAGCGTGCACGGAAACCCTGGAAGGTGCTCACATCGTCGGATGGAGATCAGAAGGCAGAGCCCAACATCATGCACACGAAACCGTCCAAAACGGGCAAAACCCAAGACACTCCACGGAAAGCGAGGAGCAGGAGGAAATACGCCAAGATCTTGGTGGAAGTGGTCATGAACAAAGGGATGGGGGTCTTCTCCTCCTCCTCCTTCTGACTATTCTCACTTCGTGCTGGGCTTGCCTTTGGAGTGGTGTCCCTCCCCGACCCCTCCCAGCCCCATGCTGGAAGATGTCCCCCCTTCTCATCATCCCAGAGTTTCCAAAGCCCTGGCTGGCCTTCAAGTAGCCACTTTCAGCGACTTATCTGTACGATGGCTTTGC
The DNA here is from genome assembly GCF_002288905.1 of Enhydra lutris kenyoni. NCBI lineage: Eukaryota > Metazoa > Chordata > Mammalia > Carnivora > Mustelidae > Enhydra > Enhydra lutris. Next base: position 6,787,191 of record NW_019154157.1, read on the forward strand.
ACAGAGTTCAAGGTGATCCCGCCCACTGCTTATCTTGGAAGCTGGAGGGGCAGACCTGGGGGGCCGGACGGGTTGGGCTGGAGGCAGCTCCCACCAGCTCCTACCATCTCCCGGGAGCCCGCTAAGGCCACTTCTTTCCAACTCCACATTCTGTGACATCACCTTAACTGCTAAGAAGTTGGCTCTGGGAGGGTTTAAGTCCCAGAAACTGGCAAATGCGTCAGATCAGGGCTTTGGTTCCAGGAGCTGCCCATTAAATGTTTACCAGCACAGGACTGGCTGAGACCCTCACATACACACACACACACACACACACACACACAACCCTGTGGGGCCTGGGCGAGAGGAAATCTCAAGATCCAAAGATCCAAGAAGGGACATTTCAGCTCTAATGAGGTCATGCACCAACGAGGAGACCCTGGGAACATGTCCCAGTGCAAAGAGCCAAGTCTTTGCCTTGAGAAAAAACTCCCCACTGTGTGGACTCCCCGGCTCGGCTCGCAGAGACAGAGGAAGCTGGAGAGTGCACATAAGGTGAGATCCCTGTGGGGGTGGGGGGACCCTAGGGAGGCCCCCAAGTGACTCACAGCCAGAGTCCGCTCTGCCGCGCGCCTGGGAAGTAGAGCCCAGGTTATGAATAGCCCTGACGTGAGGTAGATACCCTGTCCATTGTCCCCTCCCCTTCCCATCCAGCCCAGGCCTGGCCAGCCCAGTGGCTGCTTCCCAAGGATCACCCTCAGCTTCAAGGCTCCAGGGAGAATCCTGGCTGTCAGTGTGGGCTGTCCTCAGCCCAGGGCTGCTGGCCTGCCCAGAGGTTCCACAGCACAGGGGGACAACAAGAGGGAGCTCCGCGTGGGGCCGTCACTCCCCACGTCTGGCCCCTCGGAGGCACCAGGCCAGTCCCAGTGACCCAAGGCCAGGAGCCAATGCCACTGGGGAGGCTTTGTCAAGCCTTAATTTAAGTAAGTGTTCTTATCACCACGTTCCTTTCCAGGCCTAAAACTCACACCTGCCCCATCAGCTGCCGTTTAAAACGATGAGGAAGCCCCAGACGCTCAGAAGCCATGGTATAAAGTCTTCAGTCACCCCTTAGGAGTGGGGGAGGCTGGGGAAAAGGAAAGGTGATCCCCAAAGCCAGGGACAGCTTGACACAGTTTTTCATGAATGCATGCTAGATCTGAGGGGTCCCAGGAGGCCCTCAAGGCTTTCCCTCTCACCCCCTAAATGTCCAGTCCTAACACAGAGGTCAGCCCTCCAGTGACTTCCCCTCTCTCAAAGAGCAAACTCCCAAGTCTTTATAGAGGCTCAGGTGGCCCCCACAACCATCTGCCCTAATGCCTCTGCCTCTTGCTCCTCCCCAGCAGTGACATTGACCTCTTGCAGGCACTTCTACACAGGTTCCCACCTCAGGACCTTTGCACATTCTGTTCCCTCGGCTCCAGATGCTTTTCCTTCCACATGGTAAGTCTTTGCTCAGAGTCATCCTGTCACTGATCCTGCCTTCATTGTTTAAATGAAGGCATAACACCCATCCCTCCCACCGCACCCCTACCGTACCCCAGGATTGCCCATCATTTTATCCTGTTCTCCCCCCCCGCCCCACCCCGCCACTGCAATTTATGGCTAATTTACCAGTGTCCATCATGCTATAGATTTTTTGTTGTTGTTTAGTTTCTGACTCACCCTGCAGAACATGGCCCAATGAGGACCAGAATTTCCAACTGTTATGTCCTCTTATGTGGGTCCAGTGCTTAGGACTGTGCCTGGCACATACTTAGCTCTCAGGAAATGTTTGTTGAATGAATGTAGGAGCTCAGGAACAGGTAATGATGAGGAGTGTGGCTGAGAAGGGACAGAGGAGGACCCTGGCAGCAAGACTGTGATGTGGATTTCTGACATCCTCCTGTGCTGTCTGTATCCATGGTGGGGGGGGGCGCACAGGGGACAGCCGCATGTTATCATGGCCCAAGTTCGTGTCCTGCCACCACCACTACCCTGGGGGAACCCAGAAAATTCTCCAAGCCTCATTTTTCTCAGCCTTAAAACAAGAGGAGGACACCTATATACTGAGCATGTTCTTAATCACCAGTAATTGCCCTCGATCATATTTTTCATTTTTATTTGACTCCATGGGTCAAGGCTGGCCTGGAGAACCCAGCCCAGGATAATTCTCCAGCATTGAGGGAGAAGCTACTACATGCCTAGCAATGAGATAGATCGTTACACCCAAATTGCCCCCAGTTCCCCTTCAATTCATACTGGAACTTGAATTTATTTATTTTAAAAATAATTATCATGTTCATTCCCACAACAGCACCTTGTGGTTGGCATCCTCCCATAGAGCAAACAGTGACTCAGAGAGGTAAAGGTACTTGCCCAGGGTCGCCCAGCAAAAAGGTCAAGCTGAGTCCCTCCACCTCCCCGAGACGTCCCACGCCTCCCACCCATGCTCTGCTCCCATCTCAGCCCCAGGCTGGTGGTGAGAATCAAGGGCCAATCTGGGGCCACCAGGTTGGGGCTTGGAGGTCCCCTAGGTTGGGGAACCTACCTAGGTTGGGTAATCCCAGGAAATTGGCTCAAGAAGGTACATCCTCAGGTAGCTGGGGATATGCTCTATTTGGTCAGTATCTGTTGCGTGTTAGTCACAGCACTGGGTCTGTTGTAGTTTGAGGAGCAAGGGGGTTCAAGGTCACACAGGAAGGAGTGGGATGACCTCGTTGGCTAACCTGCTCCTTCTGCTCAACCCTGAGATCTCAGCCCTTAGACCCTGGAAGGGAGGCAACAAAAGCTAGACCACTGATGACAGGCCCCCACGAAGATCTGGGCACGGCTCTGTGCTGAGAACGTGAGTGGTCATGTCACGACTCCCACAAGGCACCCTGTTCTGAGGTGGGTTCTATAAGCGACCCCATATCAGTCAAGTGCCTTGCTTCCAGCCAGTAGGGGCCAGGCAGGGGCAGAAGAAGGTGCCCCAAGCTGGGTGTCATCCATTCACCCCTTCAAACCCATCCTCCACCCCTTCTACCTACTGGCTTCCAGGTAGGCCCAAGTTCATGGGAATCACCCAGTGGCAGAGATCAGAGGGCACCTGTACTCTCGGCTCTCGGCTCTCAGCTTTCCCTGCTGGGTGCCCATGGGTTGTCTGCCTCCCTCCCTCGAAGGTGCCCTCCCAAAGTCCCCGCTCCTGTCCTGGCCTGGTGGCATCTCCCCCACCCAATCACCTACCCCCAGCCCTCTTCAGTCCAGAAGGAGAGAAGAGCTCCTCCTGTTGCTGGTCCAGCACGCTGTGCTCAGGCGAGGTCCACAAAGTTTCCCATAAATGGCCAGATAGGAAGCTGGTCAAGCACTGGGGTCACAGGGTTTCCCTTGCAGCTACTCAGCTCTGCCTTTGCACCCCAGAAGCAGTCCTGGGTGATATGTAAATGAAGGGGCGTGGTCATTTCAATGCAACTTCATTTTTTAAACCAGGCAGAGAGCTGGATTTGGTCCTGGCCAAATCGGGAAGGAGGAGGTCAAAGTTCCAACATTCATACCACAAGATTTCTGAGGACCCCCACAGGCTCTCTTTCCTCATCCCTTCTTCCGAGGCAGCCAGGTCTGGGGCCATTCCCCGGATGGAAGGGCCCCGAGTCTATGCAGGTTGCTGGGGAAGGGAAGAGTGGAGGCTTTGTTCTTCTATCTGGGCTTCCTAACATTCTGCTTCCTTCTTTAGCCTGTTCTGTGCTCTGGGGTGCTGACCACTAGGGTTGCAGACCTCAGGGCTCTCTGGCTCTCTGGCCTCCTGCTGAATTTGGTCAACGGAAGGCTCTGGAAGGAGACCTGCATATGGTAGGGACTAGAGGTAGGGTCTTTATTGCCCTACCTGTCCTGCTTCCTCCATCTCAGGCCCCAGTTTTGGCAAAGGCTGTGTTTCTCCATCTACAGCCATAAGCCCCTTGGAGCAGTCCCTTTTCAGGGACAGACTGCCATTAGCCCCCAGGCTCCTCTATTAACCATCTCTGCCTTGCAACCAGCCCAATGCTAGTAACCCACCACCGCTTGTCCCCTGCTTCATTGGTTTCCTTAACCCTGCACACACCTCTTGGAAGAGTTCCTTCATTAAAAAGTCTCTCCACATTACCACCTGTGTATGCTGTCATCGTGGGACCCTAGCCAATAAAGCCAGGGGGCAAGTAGGTTTCAACTCATGCATTAATTCTGACAGATGGTTAGTTGCCTCCTGGGGTGTTATATGGGAAGGACTCTGAGCTTTTATCTGGGCTCAGTGGAAGAAAATGCTCTGATTGATTATTAATGTCTGTCCCAGGCATGGAAGGAGGGAATGAGACACCATTGCTACCTATTTGCCAGCTGTAGGCTTAAGGGACAAAGTGACTCTCTTGATTCATGCATGATGCAGCCAAGCTCACCCAGACCTAGAGTTTGATGGTCACAGAGCCACGTAGTAATGAAAAGAGACTTTGCCCAATACAGAGACACCCTCCCCTCATCAGAGCAAGGGAAACCCACATCTAGCAAGTAGCTCATTATCCTAGAAGATGAGAAGAGAGGGTAGGGGAGGTGATGAATGAGAAAAAAAGGAGGTTAGCAGTAGGAAATAGAGAGAGTGAAGAGGAAGGGAGGGAGGGAAGAGCAGGGGAGGCATTGATGGAGAAGACAGGGAGGCAGGGGGTGGAGAATGCAATGCCCTGCCCACTGTCCCCTGTCAGAGAGCCTCAGAGGACCAGCCCTGCTCACAGGAATCTCTTGGATGGAAAATCAATGAATCCTTGCTTGGTCATACCCAGTGATGGGGAGCTCATACTAAGTAAGACATTCGGGGTCTGCTCTCATTTTGCTTTTCTTCTTTGAAACCAGAGCTGCAAAGCCCTCAGAGGCCATAGAACCCACCTTTTCCGATCCTGGCACACAACGAGTGTCCTCATCTCCCTGTTCCCTGGGATCTGTCACCTTTTCCTCCTACCCACAGAGCTGCCTTGTCAGGACAGCCACATGCGGGCCTCAGTTCTCTTCTCTGGAGTGGCAGATAAGGTTTTCCATGTGACCCATATGGGGTCTGCCTCCAATTTTCTCATCTGAAGCCTTCAACCATTTCTCAGGTAAGAAATTTCTCACGGCTCCCAGAACCTTCAGAATGCTGGCCACTGTCCCCTGGAAGTTTTCTAGATGGTTCTCTGCAACAGAGTGGACACTTCCGTTCACAAAGGCTGGCTGGGGTGAACACAGCAGACTTCCTGTCCCTTGGTGGGCTCACCTCCCCTTTAGAGGTCTCACAGCTAACCTCGGGCCTCACCTGCCTTCCGTGGACTCTCTTAGGGCTGCAGTCCCGCCACCTGTCAAATGGGGGCGCCAGCCTTTCTTGTCCATTTCACAAGGCGGTGGGATTACTGGATGCTCTGTACACCTGTGAGCCGTGACATTCCCAGCATCCCTATCCCCCATTGTCCCCAGTCTTTCAGGTTCCTGGACCCAACTCTAACTGCAGGGGGCGTTCCCCACACAACACCAAGCTGTTCCCAACACCAGCAGGGTGATTAAGAGTCAACTCCATTCAACTCAATTCTGACACCATCTACTGGAGACAGTTTGACATTCTGCAGGTAAAGGGCTCAGTCCCACAAGACCACCCTCCACTTCGGACACCAGTCCTGAACCCAAGTTGTCACCTGTGTTTCTGACCATCTCTGGCTATAAATCAGAAGTTCCCATGACCCCCATCTTGTATCTGATACATTTGCCAGAACAGCTCAGAACTCAGAGAAATTTTTGCTCCCCAAATTACCCATTTATTACGAAGGGATAGAAGTCAGGATGGAAGAGATACTCAGGGCAGGGGATGGGGAAAGGGTGGGGAGCCCCAAGCCTGATCTAGGGGGCACCACTCTCCCCAAATTTCCATATGTTCATCAACCAGGAGTTCTCCGAACACTATCCTTTAGGGGTTTTATGGAGACTTTGTAACATGGGTACGATGGATGAAATCATGGGTCATTGGTGATTGAACTCAGTCTCTCGTCCCTCTCCTGCCTCAGAGATCAGGGGTAGGTTCCAATCCTCTAATCCCATGGTTGTCTCCACCGGCCACCGGCCCCCATCCTTAGGTGGTTTTCAAAAATCATGGTGTTAGCATTAACAAAAGCCACCTTTATCACTCTCAAGACTTAAGGAATTCCAATAGTTTCAGAGCTGTGAGCTCTGAACTGTGAAGAAAAAACAAATATTTATGAGAAATATATTTTGGTCATCTGAATATGGCACCCAGGTCCATTAAATTCTGCAAAAGCTCTGCACCTCAGGGGCTGACAAGCCAGCACCCACCCGCCCCTTTACCCCTTGCCTCGACCCACAAATCAAGCAGTGAGTGTTTCTTGGAGAAATGAACAGAGAAAAGTCTGGGTCCCTCCAGCACATCACCACTTCCCTCTCCATATCTGTGGTTGTCCCACTGACCTAGGCAGGCCCCATGCCCTTGCCAGCCACCATATAGCCTGATGAGATGTTGGACCTTACAGACCAGCCTCCTGACCTCATGCAGGGACAGCCAACAATGTCTCTCCTTCATGCCAGCACCAGCTGATCTGCAGTTGGGCACTGCCTGGAGTGTTACACTGAGAATGATCCTGCACTAGCAAAAAGGCATGTGGTGATCGACTAGTAATGCCTGCCATGAGCACAGAAAGGGCTAGGGTTGGTAGGTCTGCCAAGTATTTGCCATTTGCCATCTGGTGTTCTGCTGGCTGCAGTAAAGCAAGAAGCTGGTCACACTTCTGCCAGGGGAGTGGGGGGCTCCCCTGACTGCTTGTAGGGTCCAGTGCCCCATTGATGGGCTATTTTCCTGCCCCCGCTATGTTGCCCTCTGGAGCTAGGCTGTCAAATAAAGCAGCCCCTAGCCACACGTGATTTAAATGACTGAAATGATTGAAAAGGAACTCCAAGGAAAACATCACCTTCCAGGTCACACTGGCCATATTTCAAATGCTCAATAGCCACAGTTGGCTAGCAGCTACCACAGTGGACAGGAAAGGTACAGAATATTTCTATCCTTGCAGAAGCTTTATTGGATCACACTAGATTGGATCAGTGGTTTTCAGTAGGTGTGATTGTGCCCATCAGTGGACGTTTGGCAATGCCTGAAGACATTTTTGGATGTCACAGCTAGAGTGAGGGGGGGTTGGTTTGCTAGGGGTATCCACCAGGGAGAGGCCAGGGATGCTTCCAAACATCCTACAGGACAGCCTTCCCACCCTGCACCACACACAATGAAGAATCATCCAGACCCAAATGTCAATAGTGGGTTGGTTGAGACACCCTTCTCTAAAAAGTCCCTATTGAGCAGAGAGAAGCATTCAGGGTTTGGAAACAAGGGCAAAATAGTCTTGGTTTGAATAATAAATAGCAAAGAATGATAATAGAAAAAAAAAAAAAAGAGAAAAAGCTGACCCACCATTGACAAAAGAGAAGAAATTCCTGGATCCATCATCACTTAGTAGCTCTGTGCCCTTGGGCAGTCACAAAACCTCTCTGATTCTCAATTTCCTTGTCAGAAAAACTGACACTGCAGTAGCCCCTTCCAAAGGATTATCAGTGGATCCAGTGAGGTCATGAGTGTGAACAGGCTTTGTTACCTGTCTGTATGAAACAGTATGGTGCAATTTACTAGCAAAGCTCCCATTGTTTATTCCAGTAGACTGAAGATACAGTCTCCAGCAGAACAGAAGAGTCCTGGTTTCATTTCATTCTGCACGACATTGGGGGCACTTAAACCTCGAAATCCCACTTCTGGATCTGTAAAATGGGGCTGATAACTCATGCACAAACTCACAGGGATATCCAGCACTGATGAGACATTTAATCCCATTGAGCAAGTGCGTCTCTCTTTCTCTCTCTCGCTCTCACTCTCGCTCTCTCAACTCAACAGCTAATCCTGTTGCCCTCCATGAAATTGAAACTCAAGCCCCAGCTGGTACCCATGAAACAGCTGAAAATGCATTCAGTCTTTTATGGGCCAAGAAAAATTCCCTTGGGACCCCGGCCCTCGAAATTCCTGTTTCCCTGAGCGTGAGTATTGGCCAGGTATTTGGTGAACCCTCATTGCAAATTCTGGAGGATCCTTTCTTCATTGCCAGAGACTGTAGCTCTTAAAGGGAATGAAGCATTCGGGAAAGGCTCAGTGCGAAGCAGGGCAGGAAAGGAAAATCATGGAGCTGAGGGAGTCCTGTCCAGGGGGAGGTGATTCAGATGAAGCTGATGGTGCCCTTGGATCCTTCAGACTGACTGATGGGTCTGTGTGTCTGTGTGTGTGTGTGTGTGTGTGTGAGAGAGAGAGAGAGAGAGAGAGAAACAGACAGACAGACAGATATCTGCCTTGATAGTAATGCAATGCCCACTGTCCTATAAGCTCTCATCCCAAAGACATTGGTGAATAAAGATCATATTTGTTGGCCTCTGTTGACTTATGACATACGATTTAATCCTTTCCTTTGAGGCTTGGATGATACTGAGGGAGAAGACTTTGGGGGCAGAGGTAATAGGGAAAATAGGGCTATTAGTCCCAAAATGAGGACCCCTAGGCTGGTCCCCAGTGCCAGCCTTGAGGGCAGGGACTGGCTGTTCTAAAGCCACTGCTGACACTGCAAATCTGTGTGTCCTTGAGCAAGTTGCTTCCCCTCTCTGTGCCACAGACCGGATTGGGTCTGACAGCACCCAGGGGCCCTCCCTTTTCTCAAGCTCACTTTGTCCCTTTCTCAAACCATTCCATTTCACACAGTTTCACACAGTACAAGGGTACCACGAAGAGACACAGGAGAACTGTAAACACATGTCATTAAGTGAAAGCAGGCAATCTGTAAAGGCCCCACTGCTGTCTGATTCCAAGTATACGACATTCTGGAAGAAAGCACCACTATGATGAGAGTAAAAAGATCCGTGGTTGCCCAGGGTTGGGAGGGGTAGGGGATGAGCAGACGGAGCACGGAGGACAGGGAAGGCCCTCCGTATGCTATGGCAATGATGGGTCCATTTTGCCATTTGTCCAAACCCCTAGAATGTCCGCCACCGAGAATGAGCCCCGACGTCAACTATGGACTCCAGGTGACGACGGTGTATCCCTGTAGGCTCACCCATTGGGTCAGTTGTCCCACTAGGGCGTGGGATGTGGAGAGTGGGGAGAGGCTATCCATGTGTGGGGTTACGGGGTTTATGGGAAATCTCTGTACCTGTCCCCCAATTTTGCTGTGGACCTGAAATGGCTCTAGAAAATAAAGTTTATTAATGAAAAAAAATAGCAGGAATTAATATCGCCTGGCATGTTAACGAACTGGAATTAAAATGTAAACGTAAAAGAAAATCAAGGAAAGGCCATATACCACAGCGGCCAACCACCTGCTTAAAAGACACCACTCACAAAGAAAAAGGAACAGCCTGGGTGGCACAGTGGGTGAAGCGTCCTGCTCTTGGTTTCAGCTCAGGTTGTGCGTGAACTCAGGGTCATGAGATCGAGCCCTACGTCGGGCTCTGTGCTCAGTGTGGCATCTGCTTAGGATTCTTTCTCCCTCTCCCTTTGTGCCTCCTGCTCATGCCTTCCCTGCCCCCCACTCCATTCTCTAAAATAAATAAATAAACATTTTTTTTTTTTTAAAGAGAGAGAAAAAATGACCATTCAGACAGTTGTTTCTAACTACCAAGTAAGCCAGGCCCCACTGAAGGGCTGTCTCATCGTGGCCCAGTAGAAACAACCAGAGTTCTCGTTCTCTGGCCACGCCAGGAAGTTTCTTCGCTTTGTGGCCTTCTGTTCTCATCCTGAAATGCCACCAGAAGGGTTCAGTCTTTCTCCCCTGGGTCCCACCGGCCTTCAGATATTTTGCAAGAATGAGGCCTGAGCAGCCCCTCTAGGTTTTCTCAGCTTGCGCCTGAGGAAAGGCGGGTCTCCGGCTTCAGTGGGCCCCAGAGCCTGCTATGAGGTATGAAATCTGTGGGTTTCTGGGCTCCTGCCCCCAAGACTGTTCCATAGGTCTCAGGCGAGCTGGGGAATCTGCGCTTTGGAAGGTCCCCAGCGAAGGCTGACGGCCCACACTTGGAGAAATGCTGCCCCAGAGGTTGGGTCCCAGAAGACGGCTCCGTGATAGGGCCACCCAACACCCTCAGGTTTGGAAGGGGACACCAAAGCTGGGGAGTGACTTGTCTGAGGTCACCAACTCAGCAGAGCCCAAGCTGGGCGACTCAAGGTGACCAGGCCTTTGTGCAGGTGGCCCCAAATACTTACTCACTGGGGACAGGCAGCCCCTCAGAAGTCAGGAGACTGAGAGACTCTGCCTTTGCTCTTCCTCCCTCTCTCCCCACCCCTAGGCCTCCTCTCTCTGTCATATTCGAGAACTCATCCATAGCCTACTCGACCCAGGTCTTCCCCAAGCCCACCCTGGACCTATCACGCAGAGACGGGAGAACACAGCTCGGGTCAGCAGCAAAAACAAGACGCAAGAAACTACCACCATGTCGGACACGGGAAGCTCGCGTGGGCCCCTCTGTGAGCTGGGTTCTTAAAAAGGGTAGGCATCTTCCTGGCCGGCCACAAAGAAAAAGGAACAGCCCACATTTCCAGACCCTGCGGAATGGGAGCCCAGGCCTCTGCCAGCTCAGGGCCAGACTGGACTTTATTCCCCGAGCCACCTCTGGCAGAAACCCTGCACCCAGGCTCCGAGGCCCAGAGGTCCCGGCCCCACCGGGCAAGCCAGATAAAGCAGGTCCTGGGACGGACTGAGGATCAAGTCAGGGCCGCCTGAAACCCAAGCTTTGTCTTCCAACCAGCGCGCCCCTCCCCCACCATGCACATGCTTATTGAAAATAAAAGGCCACCACCACGAAGGCTTGTCCTCACCAGGGTGCAGAACTTGGCCCCCCAGAAGAGTCAGCTGCCTGACCATAAACTGACAACCTATGAAGCAGAAACCACTGGTAGGGGAGGGGAAAATAGGAACCACGAACGTGGCGGGGTTGAGATTACACCCCAGAGGGTATCCAGGACTCTAAACGTAGTTTTTAAAAATGATTAGCAGATGGCTAGGGCCCGACAGACAAGGGGGAGCCTCAGACATGTCTGCTCACCCCAGCATTTTGTTCTTAAAAAATCCTGCCACTTAAGACTCTTTGTTTTCTGAGTAGGCAGTATGGGCCGTCGGAGGCTGTCCAGCCAGAGCGGCCCCAAGACGGCAGACCGCAGGTCCCAACGCATGCCGCCCCAGTCCCCCAAAAGCACATTCTGGAAAATTATGCCCGTCAGTTCCCAAGGTGCCCCTCGTAAAAACTCGTCCCACTGTACCTTCTCCGTGCAAGGCCACAGGTCACGGGAAACACAGCAGCCTAAGAGCTCTCCCCTGGGGGCAGCGCAGAGACCCCACCAAGCCTGGACAGCGGGGGCGAAGGAGAAATGTCAGGAACACCCTCACACACATCCCCTTCCCTGACTGCTCCTCCCCATCCTCCCCACACCCTCCCTCTGCGCCAATGTGACGGCAGCAGCTGAGCCGACAAGTCATTTCTAAAATTAGCCGGTGAGCCCCAGGTCTGGCCAGGAGACGACAGCCTGGGGTGGCCGCAGACCAGGCATCGGACAGCATGGACATATTTGGTGGCGCGGAGCAGGGGAGGGGACAGCACATTCTCACCCGTCATCCCTATCCCCGACAGGCCGCACACTCCTGGCTCTGACCCACACTGATAACCAGAGGCCGCGGGGGTTAGGGGGAGGAGGGGAGCGTGGCTCTGCCTTACAGCTGGACTCGGGGGAAAAAATAACTTGAGCCAGTTCTAGTGTCTCTTGGTAAACAATCAATGTGTGTAAACATGTGTCACCCGCCAGATACCCCCACCTACGGGCTTTATACTGACCTCATTCACTATTCCTGACATTCCTGACTATTCACTATTCCTGGCTCGAGGTAAGGGTTTCTCCACTCTCGTTTGACCCACAGGGCACGGACTGAGGCACAGAAATGTCAACCAACTGGCCCAAAGCGGTGGGAAACCGGGATTCGAACCCAGGCAGTGCTGGCTCCAGAGAGCACAGTCGTAAATGCTGCAGCAAACAGGACACTAAAAAAAGTACCATGTCTGCTGCCCAGGAGAAAAGTAAGGACATCGATAGGTTAAAAACATCACATCCACACAGTTAGCAAGGGACTCTGATCTAGAACTTTCTAATTCCTAAAGCCAGGGTCATTCCATTCAAACAAGGCATGCTACTTCTCTTTAGAAACATTTTAACCAGAAGAACGTTGTTACTTTTCCATCCCTCTTGCTGATACAGCAAGATACTCTCAAGGTACTTCCTTCCTTCTGGGAACTAAGATTCAGCATTTTATCGGAAGTTCGTGGAAACAGTTTCCTTTGGATAATGAAATGTGAACCCACCTCCTGGCGTTTTGCTGTCCTGTTAATCTTGTGTATCTTTCCATGGTGCTCCGTCCTATGCGGTGGGGTGGTCATGTAGAAATGACTCCAAGTCTCCATCAGCCTCCATCTGCAACGCTGTTTATGTTGACTTGAAGGGCACTGTGTCCTGAGGGCCCCTGGCATGTCCACTTATTACCCTGGGAAATGTGGTGCTGAAAAATGCACCCGAAAGACCAAGTATCACTCTGCCCGCGCTATGATTTAGGGCAGGTCTTGTAAGCATCATTTTGTTCCCCGGCTGAGCATTTGCCTGCTGGTCTCCAGGCTTTGCTCCCCAGCAGGCAGGACAGGATAAAAAAGTGAAGGCCCTCTTACCAAGGGCCCCCATGGAAATTGGCCCCATTTGGCATGGACAGCCCAGGTGGAGGCAGGTCCATGGGGACACAGACTGAGGAACCATGGGCATGTGCACCTGTCCCAGGGTGGTCAATTTCTCCCCCTGGAGACCTGGCCTCGTCTTTAGCCGGCTAGTTCTGGATCCACAAAATGGCCAAGCGATGGATTGTGATTTTTTTTTTTTTTAAGATTTTATCTATTTGAGAGAGAGAGAGCACGAACACAAGCAGGGGTAGGGTTAGGACAGAGGGAAAGGGGGAAGCAGGCTGAGTGGGGAGCCTGGCTCAGGACTCAATCCCAGGACCCTGAGATCGTGACCTGACCCAAAGGCAGAGGCTTAAACCACTGAGCCACCCAGGCATCCCTGGCTTGTGATATTTTATTGGGGCAACTAACTTAAGCCTCCTGATTATCCTTAACTTCTTTTTTGGGTAGGACACCTGTTGGTGGCCCTTCTCTTTTGTCCCTGGGGATACCACATTCTAGTCATTATCTACAGACAGCCCGCGACTCAGGGACCCGCACCTCACTGCACACTAGGTGACTGTTTCTGCCTAGCTCCTGATGGCTGAGTGCCATACCCTGGCCTCTCCCATTCTGGGCTCCTATCATCCCCACTGTTCTCAGAAAAACATGTGTAGGGGTGTGTGTGTGTGTGTGTGTGTGTGTGTGTGTGTGTGTGTGTGTGTGGTGTGTCCTGATAAACTGGAGAACAGTCCCATGCATCCGAGTGTCATTGAGCGATCATGAGAATCACCCCATATGACTGTCGCAGGGCCTGTGTTGTGTGTCATGGTCCCCACAGAGACGAAAGGGACAGTCTCTCTCTGTCTGTATCCTTAAGTGGCTGGTGCACAGTAAACGCCCCATAAACGCATATGAAATAAATAACCAAATGTATGGAAACTGGACCAGAGCAGATGTCCCAGGACCTGGCCCCACATCGTGCGTTCTCTAGATGTCTGTCCATCTGTCTGTCCATCTCCCACCTGTCTGTGGTCTCCTGTTCATCCCGGTCACCCAGCACCAGGCCAGGCCCTGAGCAGGGGCTCATGGAATCTCTAGTGGACAAAGCAACTGGTGAACAGAAGACTACAGCCCAGACTGTGGAGGTGGGAGAGATCCCTGTAGAGAGACCCCTGAAGCCCACTTCCTGGCCAGAGTCTGGAGCTGGTGTGTCTACACAGAGCTCTGGATGTCAGGGAAGGACACAGGCTTTGGAGCAAGGGAGCAAGGCCCAATCCTAATTTCGAAGAAATGTCCTCACCTCAGGGTTCCCTTTTATGAAATGGGGATCCTGATGCCACTGTCTGGTCCAGTCCTTCATGGCCCATGGTAGGTGCTCAGTGAGTATTGAATGACTGAATGACCTAACGTAGATCTGTAAAAGCTTTCCCCAGCTCTGCACCACCTGCAGAGGAGAGCCAACATTGACCTTCTTAGTGATGCTGGTGTACTCTCACAGGATGGCCTCGTGGTGTCCTGCTGGCCCCCCAGCATGTTTTCCTCTCCTTGCACTCTCCATGCTCAGGAGAGCCAGGCTCGGTGTGTCCTTGCCACCATTCCACAGCCCAAGAGAGTAGTCCGGAATGCATACACTATCCCATATCTGGCCTGGTTGGCCTCTCTGCTTTTTACTATCTTTCCCCAAAGCATCCATCAAGCTTAGCCATAGCCACCCAGTCCCACTGTCCAGGATTTACTCTCTCCTTCACTTTTCTCAAACACTTTGCTGCCCTAAATAAAGAAGTAGACAGAAGCGAGCTCAAAATGGGAAAGTTTATTCAAGGATAGAAGAGGGATTGCAACTCAGGACAAGCAAATGGCAGCAAGCTGCCAGCGAGTAGGGTTGGGGGTTTGGGGTGGGTTCCATGGACAGGCAGGGAACGTAAAGAAGGGACAGTTCAAGGAGGGTCTGTTACAATCAATGACAAAAGGAAGGCTGGTTCTGAAAACTCGCTGAGCAGATGGAACCCATCCAGCCACACACACAGAGGTCCATTCAGCCCGCTTGGCAAGACCAACCTGACCTGCATCACCTCGGTTCACACCTCTGGCAAAATTTCCCACAGTAGACAGGGGACAGCTTCTGACCAACAGCTTATCATCCAAGGAAACTGTAACACAATCAGTCTTCCGTAAATTGGGAAAATCGATCTCTTAGCCTTGAAGTTGTAGCTTCCCTGGGGCACAGGCATGAGACTCCTTTTCCCTACTGCACTTCTATCTTAGACTGTGATTTTTTTCCCAGCTCGATGAGACAAAGCAGCCAGTGCATTTCCTTCCACCAGCGTACCATCCCACTCATCTCTGCTGCAAATGTGAATGCTGGGAGCACCCCTCTCTTTGATCTAGAGCTTTCTGTGTTGCACCTATTACCGCCAATTCCTGGCTGTGGCCACGGCCAGCTGGCCAGCGGGTGATCCAGCCTCCAGACCCCGCATCAGCACCAGCTAACTGCTACCGCACCTGGGCCCCACAGTGCAGGCTGGTTTCCCCGGGGGAAGTGGACTCTGAAATAGAGTGTAACGACAGAACACTATTAAGGAGTTCTCTTGGTATCTGTGTCTATGGAAGGATGGAGAAGGAATCAGGATCGAACAGAGGGAAATGTCTAGCTGTGACAAGGGTCCCCAAACAGCCTGTGGCAACCCCACTATGACCTCAACAGCTAGTTTGTTCCTAAATTGGGACCACGATGGCCAGGCATTTGCACCTCTGCATGGATCAGTCACTGGATATGGGCACCCTGGCAAGGGTGAGGTGTCAGGCTCAGTAGCAAAGGCACCCTCAAAGGGGCTGATGACTGCAGCCCTAGCACAGGCAGGAAGTCCTTCAGTGAAGGAGGATCTGGACAGCACAGGACACTGTCCACTGGACTCTCCCTGGCCAAGGTCCTCCATGACATATTTGGCAAGGTAGAATGACTCAGGACCACATTCAGCGCCATGGCTGCTGGTGGACACGTCTCCCGTGCTCACCCTGCAGTCACTGGCCAAAGCCGTGGGCAAAGTCAACCCTGAGATGAGTGGGAAGTTCACAGGTATGGTGTTTCATGCCCCCACCCCCACTGTGCCTCATGGGTCTGATCTGCTGTCTAGAAAAATCTGTTCCATACTTCGACATCAAGGATGAAATGAAGCAGGTGTCAGAGGTAGCCCCAGGGGCCACACAAAGAACTGGTCCCCCTCTTGCACGTTTTTAAAGATTTATTTTATTTTATTTGAGAGAAAGAGAGAGAGGAAGGGAGAGACTGTGAGTGGGCGAGGAGCAGAGGGGGAGAAAGAATATCAGGCAGACCCCACACTCAGTGCTGAGCCCGAGGCAGGGCTCGACCCCACGACCCTAAGATCACGACCTGAGCTGAAATCAAGAGTCGGACATTTAACTGGCCAAACCACCCAGGTGCTTCCCCTTGCCCCACTGCCCTGGGAATTTTAACACCTGCTCCTCCACCTTCGGGGCTGGCATTACCTCCAATACCCCTGTGTCAAGCTCATGACCCGGCATGACAATGAATTTGGCCACAACAGCCGCGCAGCAGACCTCATGGTCCACACAGCCTCCCAGGAGTTAAGAGCCCTGGCCACGAACTCTGGCAACAAAATTTCACCTTTACGGAGTCCCTGCCCCAATACTGTCCCCAACACATGGAGAATTTCCCATCATCTGCACCAGGGGTTCGAAACTGGGGGTGGTCTGACTCCCCTCAAGGGACATTTGGCAACATCTGGTGACATTTTGGGTTGTTCAGACTGGCTGGTGGGGGGTTATGCACTGGCCTCTGGCAGGGAGAGGCTGAGAAGGCTGACCAACACCCCACAGGGCACAGGAGGGGCCCCAAGAGAAGCACAATCCCCAAATGTGCTGAGGCCGACAAACTTCTGTGGAGTTCCCAGCCCAGGTCCCCGAAGAAGGGGAAGCCCTGGCTCCTGTCCTCTTGTCCTCACCCATCATGCTGCCATGAATCCATGCCACATGCATCAGGGCAGGACTGGGAAGGAAGTATTAGGACGAGGGCTGGGAATGCAAGGTTGAGAGGGGAGGGTAGCAGTCAGTTATCCGTGAGGCAATATGGAAGAAACCTTTGGATGTGGCAAGCAAGTGCTGTCCATGTTCCTCCCATTGAACCTTTGCTGGAAACCTGGAGGATATTTTGGCTCATCTCAACCAACTCTTGTAAATCAGAGGTGAGAAAATGGCAGAGCAACCAGGCTGCCCAGAGACGTCAGCTGGGAGTGGGGTGGCCAGCACTTCCAGGCCTGGAGGAGGAACAGGTTTCCAGCAGCTCTGGGGCACGGCTCTCAGTTATGGGGTTCATCAGGCCCCAGGCTCCCCACTGCCTATGAAGCTGCCCACCCGCTCCGGAGCCCGGCCTCCTGTCAACTACTCTGTTAAATGGTTTTTGAGTTGGCAAACCCAAGTGCATTCTGGGGAAAAAATAGCTCTGGGAGTCAATCCTGCCTGCCTTCTTTTCTGAACCAGCACCCCACAGGAGATGCTTTGAGCTCTAGGGCAGGGAAAAGCTGGCCTGCCCCTGACCTGCGGACCCCCAGGCGGGCAGGTCTGCCCAGGCCGCTGGGGTCCTGGGGCCACCGCCTCCTGGGATTTTAGGTTTAAACTGACATGTACCCCGGGGTCTCTCAGCTCATCTTCATGGGAGCAGGGATGGACAGTGAGGGATCTGTGCTTCCCAAGGGACTCCAAGGTCACCCTGGAGTATGCTGGGGGTGGGGGGCCAGTATAGTCTAGACTAACTGCGGAGGAGATAGATGCCCCCTCCCCCGGGTCTCCTTGTGGCCCAACTGTCATAGGCTCTTTCCCCACAACACGTCTTGCAGGAGCCACTGGGTCTCCAAACCCCCCTGAGACCATGAAGCGGGCTGTGCCCTTAACAATCCAAGCAGTCCGCAGGAATGAGGGTCAGCGATCCCCTTCCTCTTTATCCAACCAGCCTCTGCATGGATTGTCCTCAAAGTCAGGAGTCTTTAAAAGGTATCATGTCCTGATGTCTTAGCAGCTCGATAAAGAAATGCAGGTTTTAATGGGGGCTGAGGGAGGACAGCACATCAAAGTACGTATCTTTGTACAGAGCCTTTTTATTGAGATTTCATAGAAGCAATTTATCAACACAGGAAACCAGCATTGCTGCTCCCAAGCAGCCATGAAAGACGGTGATACCAAAGGATAGCACGAGCCCTGCGCCGGGCGGGAGCCCGCAGGCGTGGGACAGCGTCTCCCGTGGGCTGGGACCTCAAACGTGCACGAGTAAGTGGATACCGAGAGAGGGCTGCACACCTCCACGGGCACAATCAGGGTGAAGAGAGATCACAACGAATGCTAATTTCCCAGGTACAATAGCTAGATTTACAGCATCTAATTCACCGGCTTCACCTTGTAGAGCCACGCTCAGCAGGAAACGGTTTTGTTTCTTTAAGGGCGTGACGCTTGGCCCGGGAACCGAGAGAGAATGGGGCCACCCTGACGGCTACACAGCGAGGAAGACAGGCAGAGAGAAATGTCAGCACGTGAGGAGGGACCCCCCCTCCAAGCCCCTCCCAGGGACTGGTCGTTCTAGTTCACGGAAATCCTAAAGGGTCCGTCCGCTCGAAAGTAAGACCACTGCCAAAGGTTTGACCACATGTGAGGGCACTGGCCTTTATGACCCTATCTTCCAAACCATTTGGAAACAGCTGTGGTCAGGGGTGGGGACAGGGAGGTCACGTTCAAAGGCGCTGCTCCTAGAGGTGGTGTTTTAAAACACGGCTGGCCCCCTGTGCCCCATGCTGAGGACCAATCTCTCATTTAGTCCTTGACACATCAGGCTGACAGCCGGCGGCAAGACGGGGTGTGGGGAACGGTGCTCCGTGGGCGGCCCTGGGCTCTGGGAGTAGAACGACCGGGAGGGAGGTGGGTCTGCCGCGATGGCTGAGACGGGGCCGCGGCTTCCAAGCCAACATCCAGAGGGAGATGCATTACTGAGATTCTTTGATACCAAAGCCAGTGTGGAAGCAAGCGTTGGGGGCCTTCCGGAGAGGTAGATGGAAGCAGTATTTCATGGCATGTGTGCAGTCAGGTGTGGCCAGGGAAGTGCACATGCCTCTCCGCGCAGAGCCCAGGATGAGCTTTTGTTGCAAACAGTCCATGGCAGTGGGGGGTGGGGAGGGAGATGTTCGCCCCCGGGGCTGTGCACATTATTCCCACTTTATTTCATGGAGCACAGAAAGGGCTGCTGTTTCTTTAAATAACAAACTATACAAAGGAAAAGGAGCAGAAAGAAGGAATGTCTCTGACGAAAACAAAGGTAAGGATTCAATAAATAATATAAAATGCTTTTGTGCTAAAATAGAACTCTGTTTTTTAATATATATATATATATATAATGTATATACGTCATTCGGCAATCTTTATGTTACTCAGAAAAAGCCAAATCTCTTGGAATTAGTTAAAACATAGAAAAATACGATTTCACAATAGAACTTAAAAAAATGGCCAGTGTTTAGCTTACAAACCACTTAGAATATATACATCACGGAATATACTCAGGGAATTAAAGTTCGAGTCCTTTTGTAATTTTGAGTGCACAGTTAGAAATAGTTCTCCATTCCCTACCCTTACATCAAAGATGTTTTAGATCAGGACAAAATAAAATACGGAAGCAGAACGACCAGTTTTCAGAAATGGTTTTGAGATCGTGGTGTTGGGGAGTTTGCTGTAAGAATGTGAGTTGCTGAAATTTTAAAACACAGTTATTGTTCCTGTAGGTTTTGATGACATGCCTATACTGTGAGCTCACTTTCTATAGTGAGTGTGAGCGCATTTCATTAAAGGTAATTAACTATTTGGGATGCGGCATTCACCAGTGCTCCCCTGGCTGCGTCAGTGAGAGGCCCCGCATCAGCCACCACAGGGAGGGCATCCTGGTCCCTCAGCTCTAAAAGGGCAGGTATGTTAGTCTTTGAGGGGGAAAGAAATCTCAAGTCCATTACAACGCGAGGAAACCGTAGTATTCCCGAGTTCGACTTTCATTAGTTAACAGGAAAAGAACTCTTTTTCTAAATGTGGCCACATGAAAAGAAAAAAAATTCATATTCATAGGAATTTAAGTAATTGAGGAATTCAAACCTCTGGAGTCAACCTTTCGTGGGAGGAGGGGAAATCATGTTAGGTCTCCAGGGAAAAATGTTTTCCAAACATTTCAACTATTAAAGCTCCCTCTGGAAGTGGGCATGGCTTAAACAGCAAGCTGGGTGTCGCTGGTCTGGGGAATCTTATTGTGGCCCCAGTGGACGTGTGATAAAGGTCTGTAGCTGGCCACAGGGCCCCGAGGGGGGCCACCCAGGCCCCATGCCTGGACCTGCTGGTGGCCGCAAGGTGTGCAAAGATGGGGTCGGGGGGACGGTTAGCTCTGGGTGCCAGGTGCCTTCCTGGAGGGTGCTGGAGGGTACGCAGGGCCCTTATGGGAAGTCGATGGGCTATTCATAATTCCAGTGGCTCCATAATCGAAAATAAAGCGACCATGTCTCACAATCATTTAGTCAGTCATTTCTTTGGTGCTTCGTGTAAAGGGAGTGATTATTTATTTTATTTTTTTTAACCTGCAAGTTACGGCCTTCCTTGCCCCATTTCTACCATTGTTCTTGTCTGGGAGACACCCTCTCCACCTGCCCATGGCCCCCTCAGCCACCACCTGTCCTATGCTCCCGTGAAGCCCACCTCCTCTCCGGGCACAAACGTCGCCAGTCCTCGGGGGTGTGGAGATAATTCAGCAGGCGTCTCCAAATGACCCAGGAACACTTCCCCGAACAAAATTACTAAGAAAAAAAAAAAAAATCACGTATGATTAAGTCCTACGGAATCGGTCTTCTCTTACCCCAGCACATTTCAAAATACCTTTCATAGATTTACAGCAAGTGAAAAAGGGCCTGACTTTGAGAATTTGGCTTTCTTCTTGATGTGAAAAACCAATTCCATCGAAAAGTCAAATGCTGTGTCCAACCGGCCCGACTACAAATTCCGAGTGACATTTTTCAAATCATCAGAGAAAGATCACACTTTGATCTTTTTCGTAGAGTTAAAGCTCCCTGTGAATGGGTAAAGGATATCCTGTAAGGGCCCATGAGGGCCTTAAAACAATAGTTTCTGGTGTCCACAGGACGCATTTCAAATCACATGTCAAGCTAGGTCTTGCTCCAAACGGATGGCCGTGTGCTGCTGCCGTGGGCTTTCCTGAGCGGTATGCCTGCTTTCCTCCACATCTGGTCCCTCCTGTTCCACACAAATTTTGAAACTGTCACATCCGCGGATTGGCCAATCAGAGGCATGAGTAGCGAAAACATTTGCTTTAACAGTGAAATGGCTAATTTCTAGAATTTTTGCTGAAAAATCATCCTTAAACACGATGCAGAAGGGAAAAAGCATGCCTCCCGGTGCCGTGAAGGGGCAAATGCACTGGAGAGAATATTCTCGCCTGGAAAAATAACCTTGGATTCACTGAAGTTTTTAGCTTCTTCCATATACGTTGCAGAGCGGCTTAAAGTCATCTTTTAGACTTTGCTTGATTAATTCCCTTGATTCATGAAGTCAAGACATTATAACTTTATAAAAATAACATCAACTTTCTTCTTCAAGTGAGAAAACATATGCTGCATCTTGTCCTTTTTCGTGGTCTGCATGTTGAAGGGTCAGCCATCGAGGAATGAGGTCACACTCTTAGAACGTTCTAGAACAGCTCTGCAGAGCGGCGGCCTTCTCTGGCCTTGCAGGCACGAGTTGCTGGCACAGAAGGGTCCGGAAGTGTTTTCCGAGTGGCAGCGGGGACGCTGGCCCTATCAGACGGCTTCGGGGACAAGCACAGGTATCAGACCCACCGGATGAGACCCCGGCGCTTGCAATTTAGGCTTGAGGCAAGTCTTCCAATTCCTGTTTCCTTTCTGAGGACAGATGAGCCTCCTGTTCTTCTCCAGAGCAAAGATGGTGTCTTTCAAAGAGCTGCAGGCTCGCATGGCTAATGCCCTAGGTGGTAAGTGGGAAAGACTAAGCCCAGACCCCAAAGGAGTCTGTGTCCTCCTCAACAGGAGGGTGTTGGCTCTGTCTGGCAGAGGCTCAGGGCACGCCCATTCCCAGCTTGTAAGTGCTGAATGATGGGCGCCTGGGATGGGGCCGCGGCAGCAGTGACTGTGGTCATTAACCATGGCCTCGAGGCACTCACCCTTTATGAGGATCGACTACCTTTCTGTTGCCAGTGGTTTTGTAAAAAACAATGTGAATGCCATTCTTCCTTTTTAAACCAGGGCAGGGCATGTAAAGAGTGCCTCTGTCCTCCTCTACTGGAAAGAGCCGAGTAGAATGCACGTGTTGATTTAAACCCCAACTGATAGCTCAGATGGGGAGTGGACCTCCACATTTCTCCTCCAAAGGGAGCCCTATGAAATAAAAAACTCTCGGTAATCACCTTCCAAACTCCCAAAATATAATTTTCCCAATGACCCCAGTGCATGGAGATCTGGGCAGGACGCAGGTAATGATGCGGTCATCTATGCTGTCAACAGTTAACTGAGGAACATACAACAGGATTGCACGAAGAGTAAGACAGATATGGGGACTTTAAAAATCACTGTTATGGGGCGCCTGGGTGGCTCAGTGGGTTAAGCCGCTGCCTTCGGCTCAGGTCATGATCTTGGAGTCCTGGGATCGAGCCCCGCATCGGGCTCTCTGCTCAGCAGGGAGCCTGCTTCCTCCTCTCTCTCTGCCTGCCTCTCTGCCTGCTTGTGATCTCTCTGTCAAATAAATAAATAAAAATAAAAAAAAAAAAAAAAAAATCACTGTTATTATTTTCAGTCAGGTGATAGAGAGGACTTCACTGGGAAACACACTGGTTCTTCTAGCCCAGCATTTATTTGGGGCATGAAAAGGCTGTCGGACGCGTCGTGGGAGAACCGTGGGACTCCCCACCCGGGGCCCAGTACCACTCACTAATGACAGGCAAAGGGTGAGACGGAAGTCATCATACACAGTTAACTCATTTCAGCACATTCATTCTTCAGCATTCTTTTGTCAATAAAATTCATTTTAAATTATACTACAACGTAAGACAGAGCAATTCTTTCCTTCCTTCACATGCTGGTTGCAGGTATGTGTCCTGGGGGCAGGAACGAGGATGACCGTGTCCTGTAACTGCTTATTGTCGGAGCCCCACACAGACTCAGCCCCAAGTGTCCGTGTACGCCCAGACACGTGAAAGTGCGATTTGTCTGAAAATCACTGTTGCCCTGGAAGTTTAACCCCCGCGCCTGTCCTTCAGGATCCCTGTGAAGCCTTCCAAGTATCCACTGTTGAACGCTGTCAGCGATGAGCGACCCCCAAGTCCTCTGAGGGCATGCTCCCTCTGTTCCCTGTGGGACCCAGGCGGGGACCTGGGTGGGGCTGCAGCAGGGCGGGGGCACGAGAGCAACCTTCTCAGAAACTATCCTCAGCTCGCCACGTGGGGCAGCAGGAGGTTGGTTGGTGCTGAAGCACATGGAGGAAATGCACGCTGACCTCCCAGGGCCCAGGAGCGCGAGCAGACACGGAGGAGCCCAGCAGAGGACACAGGGTGGCCCTCGGGTCACCTGGCACCTGCTATAGGGGGCTGCCCTCCGTCTTGGCAAGTCTAAGATATGTTTGCTATTAGACATACAGACATTTTAAGTTCGAGGTTCACGTCTACCCAAACAGGTGTGCAAGAAAGGAAAAGAACTTCTGTTTGTCTCTTCAGTAGTTTCGAGCGTGGACAGAGTCATGTGCAGGAGGCACTCAGGAGGGGTGGGAGGCTGGCCGGGGCCCAACCATGGGCACAGCTCCTACAAGGAGCACCTCGGCGACCTGGGTCCTGCCAGCTGTGGAAGGGCCCCAGGGACAAGCGGACCGAACCTCTGACCCCCGGACTTCTCCAAAAGGCTCCCCATCAAGGGCTGAAAGCCCCCAGTGCAGGCTTCCTCGCGGCCCCGTCTCCCCGGGGCCCTCCCGTCCAAGGCGTCAGAGTCCATTGCTGTTCCTGTGGCAGAGAGGCGGCTTGGAGAGCTCCACCACGCTGGGCCGGGACTTGTTGAGGAACTTGGGGGCGCGGCGCAGCAGCCGCTGAGCCTCCGTGAAGGTTTCCGTCAGCTCCTTCTTCCACTGCACAAACTCGGGGTCGCTCTACAGGGGGACACAAAGGGAGAGGTTGTTACGGGCGCACCTGGCTGGCCCGCAGACATGGCGCCTCCGGTCACGACCACGCCAGCCCGCTTCCCGGGCCGCCCACAGGGAGCAGGGCCACTCTGGCTGGCCCTCCAGAGGACCCTGCCCAAGTCCCACCCGGAGAAGGACCGCCTGCAACTCGTTCAGAGAGCACCTGCGCTTTCTGATTTCTAAAACAGTTCAAGTCCATACAGTAATGCCAAAGGAGAGCTCTGTCCCATGAACACACACCCCACGTGTGCATTGGAGGGATGGTTACTGGACACATGTCTCAGTTATCTACTACTGGTCTAGCTCTCTGAAGACACTCATGCGTGCGCAAACACACCCGTGCACATACCCACCCACACCTGCACACACCCCCCATTGCACCTGGACACACACACACCCTGGACACACACACACCCTACACACACACGTACACACATACCCCAGTATCCCAGAGGATTAAATTTGGGCTACAGTAGAATTCTGGAGAGAGAAAGAGGGCATCTCCCCGGAGCGAAGTCACTTCGCTATCTGTGTTTACTTAAACACCCAGGTCCCAACCTCAAACATGCTGAGTTCTAAGAACCGGAAGACTAGCTAACAGGCCCCTACTGAACACTGCACAGAGTTTCCAGACAGGGCAATCAGATTATAACACGGACTTCCTCTCCAGCCATTTCCCGACATTTGCTTCTGTAATGTCAACTGTTAATTTGCTGAGACCCTCGTGCCCAGGGGCTTTCCTAAGTAAGTGGTAAAGCATGGATTCAAGAAGCTGTCCCATATGCAGGTGGCCATCTCCGTGGACAGGTACACAGTTGCTCTAACTTCCAGTTAGGGGAAAGTTTTTTAAAAACACAAGAAACTCACCTCACATTGCAAGACAAATTGCTTTCCTCCTTTTATCCTCAATAAAATGCACTTTTTGTCTTTAATCTGAGTTTCTTCCACAGACAGAATCTGTTCCATTGTCAGTAAATTTTGCTAGCCATAAAAATAAAAAAATGACAAATTACTTTGCATTATTTCCCAATTTCTTAAGCTAAGTTAATAAATAATATGGAAAGCTATTAGCTTAAAAAGAGTTTTTTTTAAAAAGTCAGCCTTTTCCTTTTTTTTTTTTTTTTAAGACTTTATTTATTTGACAGACAGAGATCACAAGTAGGCAGAGAGGCAGGCAGCGAGAGAGGAGGAAGCAGGCTCCCCACTAAGCAGCGAGCCTGATGCGGGGCTCGATCCCAGGACCCTGAGATCATGACCTGAGGGGAAGGCAGAGGCTTAACCCACTGAGCCACCCAGGTGCCCAGCCTTTTCCTTTTGTTGATGATATTCTAGAAATGAGGGGGAAGGGCTACGAAGGGACAAGCACAAAATTCAAATGATGGCATCTCGAAGGAAACTCCAAAGGACAGTGTCTCTGTAAGACAACAGCACAGCTGTTCCCTCGACACAGAATCGATCTGCGAATGGTTGTGACTCGCACGTGTCCTCTCCGTGTCACACACACCTCTGAATTCTATCGACCGAGTTGTGAGGAAACAGTGACGTGCTGTGTAACATGAGCAAGGGGGGAGCAGCCGAGCTCCTGACACGGCAGCTCGGGAAAGGTCTGGCAAGGCTGGCTTGTGAGCTAATGGTATTTCAAAAATATCAAAAGGATGTTATAAATACAGGCGACATCCTTAAAAGATGGTCACGCCAGGTCTAGAACACGATTGCTTACGGTGAATGCTATAGTGTCGTAAGCACTTATGTGCTTTTATGTTTTTTGGGATAAATACTCAGGACTCCTAAATGAAAACACTATCATAAATGCTCGCGTTTACTGTTCCCTGATTTATACCTATTAATCCATCCATCCATATACACTGGGCAGCTCTCAAACAGAACACCGAACTCTGACTTTTAAATCCAAGCTAACATACTGCATCCAATGTTTAAAAAAGGGAAGTCTTTCTCTTTTTTTTAAGTTTTCAAATATCCTGTAAAGTGAGATAATTTCATTTCAACGCACACCATGGTGACTGTCCAGGAGATGGCAGACTACGGTTGGCCAGGGGACAACATGGGTTTGAACTATGTTGGTCCACTTCTACGGGGATATTTTCCCCCATAAATATAGCACAGTTCTATAAACGTTATTTTCTCTTCCTTGTGATTTCCTCAAGAATGTTTTCTTTTCTCTAGCCAACTGTATTGTAAGAATACGGTGTATAAATCATGTTAACCTGCTGTTTATCTCATCAGTCAGCCCTCTGCTCAACAGTAGGCTATCAGCAGCTAAGTTCTTGGGGGAATCAGAAGTTCCACATGGGTTTTGATGGCATGAGGGGCCAACACCCCTGACCCCATGTTGTTTAAGGGTCAACTGTAAATGCGTAATATCCCCAGGGACACTTACTATCTGGAAACATTATATATTCTATAATAATAATATATATGAATTACAGTTTGGTTGCTAAGTTCATATATTTATAAAATACGATATATATTATATTATATTATATTATATTATATTATATTATATTATATTATGTTATATATTATATAATACTCACCAGCACCTGAGTTACAACTCAAGACCCCCAAAGAAACTTATTAAAGCAATTCAGAGCCTAGATGTATTAGTTTGAGGAAATGACTCCCATGGCACTAGTAATGGTGAGAAGTCTTGTTTATCTGAAAGGAATGGGCTGTGTAGTAGCAATCACTCATATTTAAATAGCAACCTTGCCAGTGGGGACTTATTTATTTTTTTCAAGCATTTTATTTACTTATTTGAGAGAAAGACAATTGCACGTGAGTCAGGGAAGGAGCAGAAGGCACAGGAGCCCCAGGGACAAGCAGACTCAGGGCTCAATCCCACGACCCTGAGCTGAAAGCAGGAGTTGGATGCTTAACTGACTGAGCCATCCCAGCACCCCTTTAGCAACAGAGATTTATAAAACACATTCCAAAATCAAACAAACAAGATCAGAGCTTACTGCTTTCTACACTTCTCACCACCGGACAACTGATGGGCAGGATTCTGACCCATCCAAGACCTCAGCTATGTTTGTGACATCTGGGACCACTGCCCCGATTCCTTGGCCCTGGAGGACTAGCCATTCCCTCCTAGGAGCAGAAGCACTGCCTTTTCCTTGGGTCGCCACCTCTGGACAAGCCCTCTGCTCCCCCATGCAGTAGGTGCTTAATAAATGCGGCCTGTTTGGCTTCGAAGGACAGTGCAGATTAGAAATTTCTTCTTATCTTATTCACAAACATGAGTCCTCGAGAAAGGACCTGAGGGGCAGTGGTATCTTCCTGCCTATGGCATGGGAGTCCCTTACACTTTTCCAATGAAACTGAGACCAAAGGAAGTGTGGTTTGGCGACCTCTGCTCTGGGTCCAGCATCACAGCTTACACCACCTAGCTCATTTCATGTGAGCCCAACACGGGGGGCGCACATGAAGGGGAGACTGAGCGCAGCCACACCCCCAACCCTCAGGCTGTGTCGTGGACGCCAGATCTTCTTCTCTGAACCCTGGATTCAAGCGTCTCTGTCTGACTCCAAAGTCCAGGATTTTTTTTTTTTTTTAAATCTCTTTTGATCTCCCTGACTACTCTCCAGCCTCCTTCAAATCTGTTTTGACCTCACATTCTATTTTCGGACTTTATAAAATCTTTCTTTGTCTCTAAGTTTATTTATCTATTTATTTTTAAAGATTTTATTTATTTATTTGACAGAGATCACAAGTAGGCAGAGAGGCAGGCAGAGAGAGAGGAGGAAGCAGGCTCCCCACTGAGCAGACAGCCCGATGCGGGGCTCGATCCCAGGACCCTGAGATCATGACCTGAGCCGAAGGCAGAGGCTTAACCCACTGAGCCACCCAGGCGCCCCCAACTCTAAGTTTAAAAGTTAGAGTTTGAACATCCCAAATCTCCTGTGCACAAGTTCAAATAGATACCCGGAGCTCAGCAGGGTACTTAGTTAGACGTGCCAGCCCTCTGAGAGAGCCACGCGACAGCGAGGACGCTGCCAGTTGGTGCCAGGAAGGCTGCACTGGACTTACCCGGGACTCGCCCTCTCCTCTCCACTCAAGTCTGTTGGGAAAGAGGTAAAAATACCGACGCTGCCACTGAGTCAGGAACGGGTTCCCCAGCTTCAGCATGTACCCGTGCATGATACAGTCCCTTCCTAGAGCGTAATCTGGGGAATACAAACAACCCCAAATTAGACAGGCTTGGGCACAGACGGGCTCTGCTCTTCTCAGAAACAAACAAACAAGAATGACACGCTCTTTGGAAAAATCAGGTTTCTATGAGTGGGGCATGTTGTGCAAACCGTTGTCCCGGTTTTGAGACCCAGGTGAGCGGGAGATCGGAAGAGCGGGTCTTCGCTAACATAGTGAATGGCTGTTTCTCCATATTGGGAGACATTCGTGAAGTTCCCTTGCGGCTCGGAGAGGGTACAAACAGTGTAATTCAGTTCAAGCTACGCCCGAAGAACCTTTGTCTTTATGTGGGACTGGGGTTCTCCCCCTCAATCCTGTCAATAACAGTAAGGGGTTGACCAAGCAGCCAAGATAACACAAGGCTCGAAACTGTTTATTCCTTAAGGCTGTATTTATCCCTCCAGTACACGCTTACCTAGACAGACCAAGCTAACTCGCTCTCATGGAGTCCCGATCATATCGTTAGAGTGAAGTACTGTCTCTCTCATTCTTTCTCTCTCTCTCTTTTTTTAAAAAGGTTAATTTTAAGTGGCTTGCTCTGGTTTCTTATTTAAAGGAACACTAAAAACATTTGGAGAACACTAAAAACCATTCATTTACTCCTCCCCTCATCATTCAGCAGCTCTGAAGGGAATGCCTGGTGCTGGGCACGTTCTGGGCACCCTGGACTCAGCAGTGCTACGGGACAGGAGACAGAACTCCTGCCTCCAAGAGCTAACGTTCTAACAGGAGACCCAGATGGCAAACAGAGAAGTGATACCCATGTTGTCTGGCATATGGGGGAAGGAGGAGGCCCCAGGAGGGAGAGGACAGGTGATCGGGTGGGCTCCCCGGAATTGTCATTTTAACACCAAAGTGTTTACACAGCTTAAGTATACGGAAGGTGGAAGCATTACAGGTTCACCTCAGGGACCTAAGCCTGGACTGTACTGTTCTGTAAGGAGACTCCTGAGATCTTCAACCAAGAGCCCAGTGATATATGAAGATAAGTTCATGAATCTGCTGGATGCAAGGATATACTTCGGTAAGGTCATTAAGACATGCCTCTTTTTTCTAGGTCCAGTTGGTCAAAATTCTGGTGACACCATGGCCCTCCCTGGAGCAATTGATGTAATTTCCTGTATAAAATTAGCTACAGCCAACAGCCCAGAGTGATGTCAATGGGCGCGCAAAGGAACAGCTTGGAAACAAAGCCCCTCTCTCTGCAGAATGGAGGGGAGCACAGTTACGGGGCTGCTCCGTTCCCTTGGGGTACGCCGGCAGCTTTCAAATGGGAGGAACCCTTCGGGACTCAGGCACAAGTTTTTGAGTGGGTGATGGACACAACCAGCCAGCCCACATCAAGCCATTCCCATTCAAGTAACTTATTAACACAAAGGAACTGCTTCTGGCAGATGACTCTTATAACAGAATGTTAACCTCAGAACAGTCTTTGCCTAGAAGGAAAGCAAATAATATCCTCATCATCAACCAGGTACATTTAAATATCCCAGATTCATTAGAATCTTAGGAAAATGTAGAGTGACAACATTTGGTGACTCAAGAATGGCCGGCTGGTTTAACACCCAACGTGAGGCACTCCACTTTGGAAATCCCAACGGGGCACTCAAATGTTGTAAAAAAAAAAAAAATGTGGTTTGGCAATTCCTTAATGTGCTTGTGAAACAAATGTCATTATTCCCATTTACAGTGCTGAACAAGAGACACGTGTGCAAGGTTCCTCACCAGTGACAACTACTTCATACTCTGTGGGGCCCAGAAGAAAAGGAAAAGGCGGGGCCCTTGTTTAAACATGATTGAGAATGTCAAGATGGTGAGGGCAGGGCGTTCAACCCAGCGGGGTGCCTGTGAGGTGGCCCAAGTCACGTGCCTACAAAGCTGGGCCTCTTCCTGGCATGAAAATACTGTGTCTTTAAGAAAGACACTTGCCAACTCGCTCTAGAAGCTCCAAGAACAGAGGACACACGACACCCTACTGCTGACCACCTTAATTTATACATTGACTGAAGACTTTGAAATATTACACTGAGCTTTTCCAAGCCACACGCCACTATTTATGGCCTTCCCCCCTGCCACCCCTGGAAAGTACTTTATGACCCAAAAACTTTTCCGGCTTTACGAGACATTTTTACAAAATTCATCGCATTGAAAATATTTTGAGGCACACTGGCTATTTTACCTTCTTCGTGTCCAAGTTGCTTATTTTTAGCTCTCTTTCTGGCCTCGATTTTATCCGTGTCTGCATTTACTGCTTCATAAACTGTTTCTGCTACTTCCTGCTGCCAGCGCTCGGAGATCACCAAGGGGAAGTTCTTGTAGAGATCTTGGTCGCAATCAAGAAGCTTATTATTTTAAGAGATCAAGATAGTTATGATTTAACATACTTAGCAAGGCAACAGCTTCAGAAGTACCCTAACTGGACGTGGGGCGATAAATGGACCACAGCATACAATCCTTCAGAGATGGCTCGTTCCTTGTCACAAACGTCTGCCGCTGATAACCAGCGTGCTAACTGGGGACACCTTCACCTTAACCTTAAGGCCCACTGGAAAGGACAGTCACCCGTTCTCTTATACCAGCTTTGTTACATTTTTGCCAATGAAAAACAACATGTACGGGGCTTTATTTAAAGTACAGAAAGATCTGACAGCAAAACAGAATGTCAACGATGGCGAGGAGACTCTATTTGCCAAAGTAGGCAATTACATTCCGTACTTTGAGAAACAATTAAAAGGGAGAAGGTGGGAGGGTTTTCTCACCACCCTCAATTCATCTGAAAAGTGAGATGAGCAGAAGGGAGAGGAGGCTGAATTTTCCATTCATTCCATGAACCTTCCAACCTTCCACGAACCCAGGGTAACAGCGTGATCAAACGTGCAACCACGGAGCTCGGGAGACGAGGGGGTTTAGGCAACTTCGCCTTTAAGAGACACGGGAATAAAAATTACACTTAATAATAGCATTTCTCTTCCAAACTACTGCTCAAAATCCTTCATTCTTCCCCCTGAGCCGAGAGGCCACACTCTGAAAATGAGCAAAGAAAGTGATTTTATGCCTCTGAGCTACAATTCTGTGGCAGAAAGGTGAGTGATCTCACTGAAAGAGCGGAGCACTGCTGTCACTCACAAGCACAGATCTCTTGAGAAATTTGATTTGCTTGCTCCTTTGCCTGAGAGATAAGTACTGGAGAGATGTTACAGCAGGAAAGTTATTGACAAGAAAAAGAGCAAGAAGAAGCACTTGCCCCCAAGACTTAAGCAAATCAATCAAACACGGAGGGCTCTCTACCTGCCCTCAGCGACCTGTTAAGATCACGTGTTGATTCACCGAGCTCTCCTCTCCTCTTCCTGCTTCCTTCAGAAGCCCAGGATGAGCCCAGAGCTGAAGTCCTCGGTGGCCCAGAGCATGAACGCTGGAGGGGTATGCCCAGCCACGCGTGAGTGTGAGTGTGTGTGGGAGGGGTGGGGGGGTGCTAGTACAGCAGGTCAGAGGGGCACACTGGGATCACGGCCCCCGGTATGGATTCTGAAGGGTTTGCCAAAAGTAAAAGCATACTCCTTTCCAATGTAGCTTCTGGGAAGGGCCAACTCTGCTTTTATACGAACCATTCTACTTCCTAGAATTTCAGAGAGCCCTGACTTTCTAGGACTTAGCATAAGTGGTTGAAAATGAATAAAACAAGGAAGAAAATATGTACTTATCTGAGGTGATATTTTTTGTTGGTTTTGTTCTTGTTTTTTAAAGAACAGTGTATTTATTTGGGCTGCTTGTTTAAAAAGATCAAGAATGAGTGGTTTCTTAAGAGGCAGAACCTCTAGGGGGACTAGGCTGTCCCGGGCTCCTCACTTCCCTCTAGACCCCTGGCCACAAGCGTGCTCTAAGCGTTCTCATCCTCAGCTCTTGGTCACAAAGAACGAAAACCACATCAACAGAACCTCCTCGCAGGGACTACAGGCCAAGAGGCTTAAAGTGGCTCTCTCTCCTACCTCAGGGAAATCCGGGTATCAAAACCAGTCACAGGTGACAAAACCAGGGTGTGAGAGGTTACCCAAAGTCACTCGGCGAATAAGGGCAGATGTGAGCCCAGTCTGACTCCAGAGCCTTGATTATGGTTTATGAAATTTAAAGTATGAGCAATCTCTTCTCAACATCAAAAATGTCTGTGGGCTCCCACGTCATGGCCGTGGTGTTTTTAGCACCCTTTCATAGCAGTACCTCTGCTGACAACATTCTATGGGGACGACAGTAATCCTTTTAGGTGACTTTGGAAATGATCGTTCCCCGGAGCACCGCCGGCCGCCTGCAGTCTGTCCAGGCTGCAGACTGCGCCTGGGGGTGTGCATGTCGGCGCACCAGGCACACTGCAGCCCCCGGGAGAGCCACTGTGCCAGACCACAGAAGTGGCTTCTCTCGGCTTCCCCTTCGCCTCGGCTTCACCTCCTGGGAAGCTGGTCCCAGAAGCATCCAGGCCACCCTTTCTTCCTGACACCGCATTCCAACCAGCTGCCACTCCTCGGGTCCCAATGCACCTGGTGTCCTCCTGGGGTCTCCTGCAGCTTCCCTCCTCCCCAGCCACTCGGCCACCACTTCTGTTCCAGCTCTGTGTCCCGGGCCACGGCTCCCCACAGGTGCGTGCACCTTCTCGAGGGTGAGCTGCTTGGCAGGAAAAGTGAGGGGGGTTGACACAACCAGGGTATAATGAGGCAGCTGAGAAAAGACAGGGAGGCCCTGGGGGACGCTGAGAAGGTGGGGGCAGATGTGAGTCCGACACCGTAGTGACACACTCTGACTTAACAGCCTGAGGGGGATGATTTTCCCTCGTGACTCACCGTCTGTAATCATGCCTCGTCTACTGGGAAACATGATGATATGAACAAAAGTTTGAAAAATGCAGAGGATTATATAAAAAAAAAAGCACACAGTGATTATTTCACTTTTGATTGACAAATGCAAAATGACTCATGCTGTTTGCTCTTTTCATCTGAACACAGACAGATCTGAATACTTAAAAGGATTAAGATGGCTGGCTCTTTGGCATGAGGTAAAGTGTGTCTGCTGTCACATAGTTGCTTTTCTCTGCTTCATATATGCTCGAGTTCTAGTTTAATTGCAAGTATATGCAGATCCGTAAGAAACTGACCACTTACCAGTTTGTCAAACAGAAAATGATTAGTCTACAGAAAGCTTTCATTGTTTCTAATTTAGGTCCTTGACATCTACATTCTTCATGCATGCGGGTGTTCACTGATAAGTCACATTCCACAAGCAAGCCAATGTTAAGACAATCACTCAGTCTGATGGCCAAGAAAAACATCTCCCCACCCCCCAAAACACCCAGGGTGAACGTCACATGGGTACCTTGATGCCTTTGGTATCCTCTTCATCAAAGGAGCCAATGTCAAAGGCGTCGGCAGCATTGACTTCTCCCCGGGGTGGAATCAAAGGTGGAGGGTACTAGAAGATCCAAGAAAGCAGGGCTCAGTTATCAGATCACCTCACGGCCCATCCCCACCTATCACTCTACAGTGTGCTGCACTCTCTGAGCATTCCAGCCGCGGTCCTACACCTCACCATGGGTCCTTCACAAATGGGCTTGTGCAGAGAACGAGCTTGTGCCTGCAACAGCCCTAAAAGAAGCCCCCCGAGTTTAGAAAAACTTAAGGGGAAAAAACAGATTCATGTTCAGGGTCTTAAAGCATTACTGAATATAATGAAATCTCCAGACTGTACATCCCGCCAGCTCAGCTTTAGGAAAACACCGTGTCTCAGACAATGCGGCACCACATTCCACTTGCTGGAGCCTCAGTGTGCAGGGGCGGGGGGGCGCGGCAGAGGGAGTGCTCCACACCCACAGAGGGGCCCCGCAGAGGGGCCGAGGAAAGGCCAGTAGAGCCGCAGCCCGGTCTCTCGTTCACAGCAGGTGGGACTAACATAGCATCACCCCTTGACAGCTGGAGATGATGCAGAAATGAACCCAAAGCTGATCAAGATTAAAAGAAAAATTTTTAATGTGGGCTGTTCTCCTGTACCAACAGAAATATGAAAAAATACCTTAAGGGAAGGGATTCTGTTGATATCCAATCATTGATCCTTAAGTTGTGTGGTGCTGGGCTAGAAAGTATGTGTAGATTCGTGACCCACGTTTCTCGTACATTTCTACATAGGTCCTTATGAAAATATAGTCACTGATTCAGAT
This sequence comes from Enhydra lutris kenyoni, assembly GCF_002288905.1. NCBI lineage: Eukaryota > Metazoa > Chordata > Mammalia > Carnivora > Mustelidae > Enhydra > Enhydra lutris. The sequence goes on from NW_019154157.1 coordinate 6,821,593, forward strand.
AGGAAGTCAAAAAGATGAGAGAAAGCTAAAAACATCTCAGTTATACAGACATCTGCATTAGATAACAGCTCCGTTTCAGTATTTATTAATGCATACTGCAGATATTTTGAAAACTTTTAAACTAGGGAAACAGAGAGAAGTTGGCCCAGAGGGAATCAGCGGTAATGGCAGCCCATGGGTGGAAGGGCAAGAAGGACTCGCACTGCTGTCAGGGGAACCTGGGGGCAGGGCCAGGGGTGGGGCCCTGGGGGGGATGGACCCAGGAAGTGGGGACCAAGACCAAGCACAGAGGTGGTGTGCCCAGTGTGAGGTTCCAGACAGAGTACCTTTTGTAAGTAGACTTGCTGCCAGTCGATGCCTTTGAAAAAGATGTGCTCCTTCACTTCCTGTGCCCTGTGGAAGAGGCACAAAGGTGGTAAGGGTGCATTTGCAAACCTAAGGATGTTTTCCAAAAACTGTCTCCTGGGAAGAACACAGAGGAACGACTATTTTCAGTTCTTTCACTAAGCAAGTAAAATATGCTTCCTTCAAAGCAACACAGGAAATACTGGATGTTTAGAAATATCGTATGGGGTGGAAACTAGGAATATTATCTCATGTGGTAATTTATTCCAGTTTGAGAGAACCTAGGAGGTGTCACAGATAGATACATAGGGGTCTGTCGCCAGGAGAACAAATTCAAATAAGACTTAAATTAGAGATCTCCACATTGAGGAGATTTGCAGCAAATGTCTACGAGGCATGCAGATCAAACGATAGGCATATGAAGCACCAAATATGAATTCAGAAGCAAACTAGAAATCTAGGAACATAGCGTATGCAAGACCTCCTCAGATACTGAAGAAACAAGTTTTCCCAGAGACCATCTTCAAAGCTCAGTTTGTGCGGAAGACAAGGGGCTGTATACCACGAGGAAAGCCTATACGGGGAAAGTGCATGGTCCCTATGCCCACAAGGGACTCTCCGCCAAGGCCTGCCCCGGGTCCCCCCGCAGCCCTGTCCCCTGTGGCAGAGCCCCAAGGGCTGGTTCTCAGTTCCCTTCCTCTGCTATCATTCCTTGGGTGACCTCGCCCTGCCAGGCCTATAAGTGCCCTGTGCCTGCAGACAACTCCCAGATCCATGTGGCAAGCGCCGACCTCGTCCTGCATGCCAGGAGGCCCACGCACCCAGCACCTGCTCAGTGTCTCCACTTGATGGAGCGAGAGGTCTGTAGAACTCCTGACTTACTCCCACGCCTTGTCATCTAAACCCAAAGAGCTGGATCAGCCCCAATGCCCCACTACACTCCGCAGCCCACCCCTGGGCAAGTGCTGGGGCTGACTACTTCTTACCGTCTCCCATCCTCACTGAGATCCGATTCCTGGTGAGGACAGCATGGTCTTTGATCATGAAGGAGATGCTAAATGTCCCACTACCACTGCCACCATCCAGGTCTCCACCCACTACCTGAATGACCCTAACTGCCCCCTACCCCAGCCTGCCCTCCAGCCACACATCCCGCAGCCCCACCCGCCCCATGCCAAGCCCACATCATCCTTTCAACCCATCTCCCTACACCCCTGCCCAAGACTCCCAGAGGCCTCCTTGTTGCACACAGCAAAGTCTGGGGACACGGCCTACATTCAGGACCTGCCTGAGCCCACCGCCTGTCTGACCTGCTCTTGACCTCCCTCTCCTAGCTCTCCAGCCTTCTTGCTCTTCTGCATCATGGAAGCTTGATGACCCCCTCAAAGTCCTACCCTCACTGACCCCTCTGTCTTGGGTCCTTTCCCCTCTCCTCCTAAGGCTGGCTTCTCAAGGACAACACTGCCTTATTTATCTCATTCACGCTCTTCTCTCGGTCTGAGGTCATCTTACTTATCTGATCATTTCTATAACGTCGCTCACCCCCACCCAACAGAAGCTCCAAGAAGACAGGGCTGGGTCGGCCCATGTGGACCACCTCAGCCCCAGCAGTTAGGACGATGGCTGACACTCAGGGGGTGCTCAGTAAGTGTTCAATGGATGGATGAATGAAATCTAAGTCAAAAGGTGTCCTTTTGTGTTTTGGATTTGTTCCTTCCCAATAATTGCTAAAATGATGGAAGAGGAACACGGAGTCATAAATGCACCACAAAGAGGGGTGCAGAACCATCAGTAGCATGATGGGTATGGACAGAGGAGCAGAGACTATTAGCAAGAAATTGGCAGAGCTACTGCCTGGGGCTCAGAGGTGCTGAGTTCCAGGCTCAATGCCATGTATGTGGCAGGGGGGGAGGGGAGGGGGATGGTGATACATGGGCTGAAGACAGGCTGAACTCTGTAGATGGAACCCTTCATGCATGCACGCACACACGCACACACCATACTTTCTACCTCAATATCCAACCCCAAAATGCCTGCAGCTAGGTGTTTATTCCAATGGAGTGGGGGTGGGAGGACTCTGAAAGGTTCTATTTTGAAGAAATTTAGCCTGCTAAAGATTTTAAAAAGCAATCAAAGGAGGGATTAGAGATTTAAGCCCACATACAGTAGAACAGGATCAAAGAAAAGATACAGGGAATACACAAGGTCAGAAGCATTGATGGCCATTCTAGAAATTTCAACAGAAACCTAAAAGGAGTTCTATGAGCTAACCAAGGAAATGGAGGAGAGGGACTGTCAAATAAATAAAAAAAAAAACAGCAAGCTGAAGAAAATGAGCCTCCACAGTACAAGGAAATCTCAGTGCCTGACATCAGGAGAGGTAACTGGGCTCCATGATCAGCTTTACTGCACACAATAAAGCAATATATCTCCAAAGTTCTGGGGGAAAATCATTATCAATTTAGAATTCTATATCCAGCCAAAGTATCAGTCAAGTTTGAGGACTGCAGGAAGGCGTTCTGGACACCTAGCAGCTAGAAAGCACGTTTAAGACGGCAGCCGGCCAGTTACACGTGAGAGAAAACACATAAGAACCTGATCAGGATACTGAACTGCCGTCACTGCAAACGTAATTAGTAAAACTTCACCAAATGAACTGCGAGATATCCGGATTCATTTCCACCATCAACAGGATCGATTTTTAAAGTTGAAAAGCGAGCGACTCCTTCAAGTCGTTAATTACGAAACACAAAGGACAACATACATACTTCGCATTGGATTACTTCCCCCCTCCGGATCAAAGTGGGAGATTTTTAGGGGCTAGGAATGAATTGTGATGTATAGAAACTAACTGTCCTGTGCTCTGGGTGTCGGTACTCAAGAGCTAGAATAACAGCCTACCCGCCTCCGTGGCAGCCGAGCCGCTTACTGGCGTCTCTCTGGAGCAGGCCTTCTAGAAGGGACCGCAGTTCCGGGGAGAAGGCCTCTGGGAGCTCCACATTCTGGGGGAGAAAAAAAAAAAGCACGATTTCCAAGATGCCCTGACACCCAACCAAATCTAAAGTCCATTTCTTGGACAAGGACAGTGTTAAAAACTGCAGACGCACCGTGAATTAATATTTACTCTAAAGAAACATAAAACTATGCTAGTCACAATGTGGGGCTTGAACTTACAACCCCAAGACCAAGAGTCTCACACTCCACTGACAGAGCCAGTCAGGGGCCACAGATGCTAGTCATTTTCAATGTCACTCACTAAGCTGGGGTCAGGTCCGGAGAAACAGGTCTCCTGCTCTTCTGTGCCTCAGCAGTTTTTCCTTTTCTTCAATCTTCTTACTTTAGTTTTTGATTTTCTGCATCTTTCTCTAATTGATGGGTGGCAAATTCTGATTTCTACCTTGACATCTATTTCCACTGAACTGTCAGGAATTCTAGGAACTTGATCTCCACTCATTTTTTTTTTTTTAAAGATTTTATTTATTCATTTGACAGACGGAGATCACAAGTAGGCAGAGAGGCAGGCAGAGAGAGAGGAGGAAGCAGGCTCCCTGCTGAGCAGAGAGCCCGATGGAGGGCTCGATCCTAGGACCCTGGGATCATGACCTGAGCCGAAGGCAGAGGCTTTAACCCACTGAGCCACCCAGGTGCCCCATCCACTCATTTGTTTTTAAGAAAGCAAATTTTTCAACCGGTTGTTAATGGAATGAGACGTGAAAATAATATTGTGAATAAGAATGGAGTTTTTCAGAGTGCCTGGCTGGCTAACTCGGTGAAGCATGTGACTCTCGATTTTGGGGTCTTAGGTTCGAGTCCCATGTTGTGGGTAGAGGTTACTAAAAAAATAAAGAAGAAGAAGAAAATAAAAATCTTAAAAAAAAAAAAAAAAAAGACCCACCACCAAAAAACAGAGTTTTCAATCTCCTTACCACGGTGAGGGTCATTCGGTCTATCTCATGCTTGTCTTTGGTTTTGTGTTGTCTGAAAGGGCTGTGCCTGTGGAAATGAACAGGAAATGAACAGCTGTGCCTGTGGAAATGAATCCTCATGTTGAGGATGTGGTTGTCAGGTAACTTGGTGCATGTCCCTGGCTCGTATCTGGGGGGAGTACTGTATTCTGATAGTATTCATCCAAAACTACAGAAATACAAAACCCTACACATTTACCATTTACCGAGAAATGCTGGTGTTGGGGTATGTTAGTGCCTGAAAGGGTTGGGGGCGCGCTTATGCTCGTGTGAACTGTCTGATCCTCACGTCAGTGAAATCACGGTACTAAAATAGGCTTCGGCAAATATATCCCCAGTGATATTTTAAAATATCTTTAAAAAGAAAACAATCAGCCAGCCGGTACTCATGAAAATGAAGGCCATTTATATAACATTTGTCACTTTAGTGTTTGGAGAGAATAACTTTCATAAATTTTATCTTTTTCTTTCTTTCTTTTTTTTTTTTTTTTTTGAAAAATGGATATTAGTCCCTCAAACAACCCAAAGAACTGTGGTGCAACCAAAATGCACACGCCTCCCCCACTGGAAACCAGTAACCAGGCGATGCCTTCCTCTGATGATGACAGACATACATGAACCCTGTGTCCCTGGGGCCCTCCAGTTCTGAGAACTGCTTTCTCCTGTTGTACTTAGAGAGAGCCCCTAACGTAGGGGTCAGCAGACCTGAGCTCAGGGTTGTGATGGGGGTGTTTACTGGCTGCGGGCCAGTCATGGAAACCAAGAGTCTCGATGTCTTCGTCTGTCAATGGGTGTAAGGCCCTGTACTTCACAGAAACGGCGAAGGGAACAGACACCATGTGTGCTGGTGGCAGCCGAGACCACGGCAGTGCACAGCCATCATTCAAGAAATTAATAAAGATGAATCTTAACTTAATAAAATGAATGTCTGCTTGATAAACTAATGAAAAACAAACTATTCTTAGTCTTTACCCTGTTGTTAAAACCCCAGAGAAGTTGGCTTTCAAAGGAAATCTTATCAAAAGAGACTAGTAAACACGCCAATTATGGAATCCTGGTCTTATTTATTTATTTGGAAATTGAAGAAGGGATATATGTACATGACTGACTTTTCTTACAGCAAGACATGCCTATAAAATGACAATTCCTCCAATTTTATTTTTAAGCCGCATATAACACCACCAGAGGCAAGATAGTGTCAAATATTGAAAGTTAACTCTATAAGGTGGGTTGGAAAACTGAGCACATAAATGAACATGATTCAGAGAAAAGAACTCCTCCTTGCACTACTTACTGCTCCCTCTCTGACCATCCCCCTGAATTAGTGAAGTGAGGCACTGAGTCATCTCTCAGAAGGGATTATTCCATTTCAGAGCCTTGATGATCTCAAATAGTTTAATGTTCATTTTTTACAAGAGAGGGAACTCTAATGCTTTGTTTTCCTTCTTACCATGCAATGTAATACAGAGTAATTTCAATCTCTTGAAAGCAGTAATTTGAAAAATAAAATCTAAAACAAGGTGAATGAGTGCCAAGTGAACAAACATGCACTAATCTCTAAACCAGACTTTGGAAATGTTCTGTTCACCCTAATTGTTTCTAAAAAGAAAAATGTGAAATTACTGCATTTAAAAAGCAAATCAGATGTAACAACAAATGGTATGTTATTTTTAAGATATTGTCATTTAAAAAAACCATTACTTGCATCATGCTCTGATGCCAAAGACAGGGAGACATCCTCATATTCATGGTTCAAGAGAAAAAGGGTGACAGTTCATGAAATCTTACTAAAGCGTCAGTCTCCGCCGACATGGCTGCCTCCACCCCACGTAGGCCCTGAAGGCGTGCAAAGGGACTGTGAGCAGATCTCCTGGCGCGGCGGCATATCCTGCCGGTTTGGCTCCTGCACACGGTGCCCGAGGACCCCGTCCCTGCTTGACCCCCACACCTGCTGCTGGAGGGAAAGCGTGGTACCCCAACCCTTACAGAGAAGAACCGCTGTGTTCCAACAGAAATGCTCTGTGCTAAATTTTAAAAATCTTTCATGAGACCTGAGGGAGGCTCGCAAGGAGGAGCGGAGTTAAATCGGCAGAGCCAAAAACATTTCCAGCACATGAGCCCGGCCACTACCGAGGCCGCTGTGCACACGCGGATCTCCTGCGTCCGACCCAGTAGGAAACCCTCGGACGTGCTCTTCAGCAACCCGGCTCTGGGCCAGCGCGTGGACAAAGTGCGCGCTCTCAGGTTTGAAGTCTCGAGGCACATCTGTTTCCGAGGCAGGCTTGATGATTCCTTGTGAACAAAACCAAAGATTCTGTTTCTATTTTGGAAACTGTTACAGAAACCCTACGAGAGCAATAATCTCCACTCGGAGGGAGGCACGTGGTGCCCACAGAGCCTGGGAGGCTACAGCTGCTCCCCAAGGCAGCCGCTTGAAAGAGGAGACGGTTCAGGGCCGGCTGACAGCTTGCGGTGCGGGCTGGCCTCTCCGCACCGTGCACGCGGTGCTCAGGCTCGTCGCGGGGCACCGCGGGAACAGAATCCCATGTGTAGCGGTCAGATGTGGCTTCCGACTCACGGAGCGAACGGGCACAACTGCAGACCTTCCCTGAACAAGCTGGGGAAATCGTCTGAGATGGGAGAAGGGATGGGAAGACACGCACCAGGGTGCGCGCAGGCGCCACAGATCAGGGTCACGGCGAAACAAGGGGCTCAAGGGCAACACGCTTGAAGAGTGATTCAAAACTCTTAGGTCAAAATTTAGTTTTAGAGTACCAAACAGATGACCTCTTACATCGGATATGAATTTTGAACCTAAGCCAATAGCTGCCCAAATATTTATAAACATTCCCTCTTTTCCCTGCTACAGGAACAAACTAAGTAACCTGGGGCAGAGCTCAGCTGTCCCCAGACCACCAGCCAGGCTCTCTCCCCGCGTCTGACACCTTTGGGGACTGACATCAGAAGTGATGCGGTTAGGATCAAAGCTATTGCCACCTCAATTCTTTTCTGCGACAGACACCTGAAATCTAGATGGAGGGTCAGGACAGCAATCCCACACACTGGCAACATGAACATCTTCAATAGCCCGTCCACCCCTGTGAGTCCAGGGATGTGGAATGCGATCTCAAGACTGGACACCTTGCCCACATCCAGATTCCGTCCTTCATGCCTCTGCGGGGCTCTTCCAGGTGCAAGGCAGTGTGAGGGAGGCGGACGAGGGCTTCGGCAGAGGCAGCCGGACACACTGGCCCATGGAAGAAGCATTCGACCGCAGAAAAGCAAGAACCATCTGCTGGTGACCCCTGTTCGAGCGCACCACTCCGCTGCGGGGAGGAAGGAAGACACACGCCTGGAGCAGACTCTGTCCTCCTCTGCGCTGCTGGTCTTCTGGGCAGGGCAATGCTGTGCTGGAGGCAGCAGGGCCCGTCCTGTGTGTCGTAAGATGTTTCACAGCAACCCTCACCTTCACCCGCCAGATGTCAGAAGTAGCCCTTTCCAAAGCTGTGACAAGCAAAAATGTCTCCAGGTGTTGCCAAGGAGCACCCCGCAGCTTCCATATCTGAGCACCCATTGGAAAAGCACAGCAACTACCACCCACCGATCAGCGTAGCAACATCACTAGGCCACTTGCCTCCTTCCTGGTCCCAGGCCCACAGGTCCTGGCCTTTTGCCTGGATCCCCACCCCTGTCTTCCATCTCCCTCCTCCAGGGCTACAGGCGTGATGCTGTGAGCACCTTCCTCTGACAAACACCCAGCTATGTCTCTCCTCTGCGTAAAAGCCTCCAGTCTCTGGGGCCTTGAGAACAAAGCCCCTGCTCCCCCCACCCTAATGCATAGGCTCTCCCTTCTTGAAAGGCTCTCCCTGTCTCCTCGACCTCCTCTCCCAGCATGACCTCCCTGCCCAGGTCACCACTGAGGAAAGGCAAACTGCCTCATATTGTCTGCTCCCCACAGGAAAACATGTTTACTTTGCACCAGTCTTGGAATTGCCAACCCTTTCCAGGCCCCCTTCAAAGAGCATCACCTGTGTGGAATCAGCTCTGCTCTCCCAGGTCAGCCCTGGGACTCATTTCTGTGCCCCCTGGGACACCACAGTCTGCCCTGCTTCTGTGTGTGGACATCTTTACTCTCCTGCGAGCTCCTTATGGACCGGATGTGGCTTCCTTCCCCCCTCCCTTCCTCTTCCCAGCACATGAAGCACAGTCTCCTGCATATTCTAGCTACTCAATAAATGCTTACCAGGTCAACTCTAAATCACTTAAATCAAAAAACATTCTCCCTGACCTTTGGTTTCTGTGCTCTACCCTTTCCTGCAAATGGCTTCTGAACAAGCAAGGCAAAGAATGGCAGACGATCACACATCGTAGTGGGAAAGGTTCCTCTAGTCCTGTTTCTATTACACACCGGAAGGTTTCTTTGCATGCCAGGCTCCATAGATGGTCGCCAGACAGTGATAGGGACCTTACTGCCTGTAAGGCACAACGTAGCACAGCGCTCCTTCAAAGGCCTGAGTGGCCACTGTTGTGTTGAACTGACATCATCCCCTCCTTAAAGCGCCTGCTCTTGGGAATGGTGCAGCATGAATATAACCCTTTGGGAAGACGGGTCCTCAGCCAGCTGGAGCCAACCGTTAGGGCTCCCCTAAGCCATATACCCAGTTCTTCCAACCTTTCCATATGAGCCACAGTTTCTAGATCTTTCACCATTTTCCTCTCAACCCATCCTCAGGAACACCTTCTGGATGTCTTCCTGTCGGCCAACACCCCTCTTGACGGGAGCCGCAGCGAACACAGTGACTCCACTGAGCCGGATCGAGGACCCGTGAAGAATGACTCCCTCCTGATTCAGTACTGGGAAGCTGACCTGAGGCCAATTACGGCTGGGTGCACTTTACTAGCCACCGATCACACTGCTGGCATATCGTTAATAACTACATCTTCAGATCTTTCAAAAAACGGTGTCATGCCCAATCATCCCCAAGTGACATGGTGGGCATTATTATAAACAGACTAGAATCAAATGAAACAAAGACATGAACCAAGCCCTAACTACACGGCTTGGCAGGTTTCCCAGGGACATTTTACTACTGACTTTCCAATCTTGACTGGATGTAGCCGATATTTTCTCTGCTGCATGAAATTTTCCTGTCTCAAAATTCTGGAAGTATGGATTCTGCACCTCCCGTCCCATCTCCGGGGGGGCCCAAACAAAGACCCAAAGCATGTCTCTGTGCGCTCACCTCTCACAGAGAGCCTCCACCGGGTGGAAGGACGGCTCGCGTGGGAAGTGGTTTTCTCTGGCCTGTCTTGCAGAAACTCTGTCTAATTAGGTCAGCAAGTCTGATGATGGGAATTAGGGCCATCCAGGCTCCACAAATACAGTAATTCAATTAAGGACCAATAGGACCTGACTCTCTGGGCAGTAACACGATTTTGGTTCCCTAGTGAAAACAGTGAACAGAGAACAACTAGATTACCGGGGTCCTGGGGAAGTGGCCAGAGTGCTGGGAACCTAATTTGAGGGGAAACATGGAATCCAGCCCCTTTGCCGAATGTGCTGATTATGGTAAGAAGATGTGGCAGTGCTCAACGAGCCTTCCCAGTGGAAATGCCAAAAGCTCAGCAAATGGCCAGACCTGTGTTCACAACAGAAATAGGAGAAGGAGGGTCTTGACCAGGAAATGTTAACATCAAGTGTTTTTTGTATCCTTGTGGACGAGGATGACCAAAAACATGTTTTCAAAACTTAAGATTTCCATTCCAGTTGGCTGAAAATTCTTAAAATTAATGGGAAAATGTGAACATAATCATCGTGCTCAACACGGGGACACGCTTTGGACAGTGCTTTCATTCCCTAATCCTTTCATTCTGTTTCACCATCTTTGGTGGTGATTAAATTAATTAAAATCACGAAATTATGCAGTTTTGTTTTTGTGTTTTACAAAAGGCGAATTAACTTCAGCAGGGTTCAGAATACCTACGCACTTCTAAAATCCGTTCACTTTGGGTCTCAGTCCTTTCTTACAACCCTCAAAACACTTACCATTGGCAAGACATTCATGAGTAACTGACTCCTAATGAGAAAGATTCTCCTACTTTCTTCAATGATCCACATTTTAAATAACTCTTATGCCCCAAATAGTGGGGACCTATCCTAAATCAATATCCAAAATATCCTAAATCAATGGGCCCATTTCAAAGCAGTCTTCTTTTAGGTTTAAATGTGCTGACATTCCTACAAGGTATGAAACAAAAATATGAAACTGTGAGCATTTGCCTAAAAGTTAATGGGAGCAAAGCTCTCGGTTTGAGAAGGCAGGAAGAGCCCTGGTCATCGTCTAGGTTAGCGTGTGTGATTTCAAATGATATTAGAGTCTAACACTGTCTAACCGGTCTGGGTTCTGATCCGAGGACAAGCTGCGGTGGCAGTAACAGAAGGATGCGTTTCACTCACCCTCGCAGGAGCTTGAAAAGCATGCAGCCCAGGGAGAACCAGTCGGCACTGCTGTCATACGCTGTCCCCTTCTGCAGGACCTCGGGAGCCATGTACCCATGGGTGCCCCTAGGGAGAGGAAAGGGCACACACAGTTACCAGAGCATGCCCACCTTACAGAATAGTAACAGCTCAGCCAAGAGGCTCAGATATCATTTGTTGAACAGCAGCAACTGTAAACAAAGGGGAGGGGACAATGGGGATTCCACACAACATGATTCATGGAACAAAACAACCTTTTCTGTCTTAATTCCTATTAGTATAGGAATGAATACAAGTAAGTTACAGTATGAGATAAATATGAAAACATGCAAGCTCCATCCCGGAGGAGATATGTGAACCATGTTAGTCTTCCTGCACTACAGCTATGAAGGGGTCTCCTGCCGGTTCCAGAGCTCTCGTGAGGCCATGCAAGGGGAGTCAGGCTGGGGGAGGGGGGAAGATAAGCAGGTGCCTAGAGGTGGTGCCCTGGACCTGAAGGGATGGGGACACCCCTCCGGTGTGACGCCACCTCCATGCTAAGGGCCTGAGCTGGCACACGCTGAGGGTGGGGGCTACTTACTAACACAGCGAGTGATAGACCCCAAGGGGGTGGGGAAGAAGTGGGGGGTACACGCCGACAGGTACAAAAGATGGAGAAATCCCATGCCTGGTTTTGAGGGCTGCCGACTGATCAAAGGGACCCACTAAGCAAATGAGAGGTTTTCAGGAAGTTGAGAATATTTGGGAGGACCAACATTTTTTTTTTTTTAAGATTTTTTATTTATTTATTTATTTGACAGACAGATCACAAGTAGGCAGAGAGGCAGCCAGAGAGAGAGGAGGAAGCAGGCTCCCCGCCGAGCAGAAAGCCTGATGCGGGACTCAATCCCAGGACCCTGAGATCATGATCTGAGCTGAAGGCAGAGGCTTTAATCCACTGAGCCACCCAGGCGCCCAGGAGGACCACCATTTTATCTTGATTTGCACTATTCTGCAACTCCGAATCCTTCTTGTTACTCTATTCACCGCCCCTCCTTAGGATGTGAGCATGCGCTGTTCCATCTGAAAGAGCGAGAGGCAGCTCATGGGGGGCTTTCAAAGACGCAGCCCGGAAGGGTCCCTGCGAAAGCTAAGCCCTCCCACCTGTCCGCCCTCAGTGATCTTCCTGGACAGGATGGGTGCCAAGAAACCCCTCTATCATGCAGGGTTTACACGCGGATTCCACGTACGTAAGGGGGTTAGAAGGGAGCTGGCACGAAAGAACAACTCGATCCACATCAGCGGTGTGAATCTCTAGTCTTCTTTTATTAGGATCACGTTTAAGTTATGCTCACTGAAAATCTGCTCAGAAAGTGATCCTGGATCACTCACAATCATTCCCGATCCAGGATCAGCACCGGGCCCAGTGCTCTTGGTCTAAAGAGTTCTCACTTTGGAAGACGGCTCTGCAGCAGCGAAAACGGGGGCTGGTCCATCACGGCAGACCCAGCACCTGGATGAGCTCCACCGTCCGGACTCCAGAGTCAGACTGCATCAGGCCGGCCAGTCACGCTGAGAGGGCACGGGAGGTTTCTGGGAGGGGCATCCGAACCACTCTCGGGGAAGGGCTCACTTCAGTGCTGCCCAGAAAGACCTTGGTGGTGACCTGTGAGCCTAGGATTCCTGGGACCAAAACCCACTTCTGGGATGGGAAAAGAGTGCGAGAACCAACACGGGGCGAAGCTGACACCGGACGTAACCGGAGCCGTGTGGCTTTCTGATTTTGCCTGTATGGCAGCGACTGCTGCTTCCCGACATCTCCCCCTGAAGATCCAAACTACTCTGAATCCCGAAAGAATGCCCGGAGGTTCTGAGACACTGTGGCAGGAGACACAGCTTTGTGTTCTTGGAGAAAACAAGCTGCAACTCCAACCCAGCACTGGTAATAAGTTCAATCCCAAAAGTCTTTCTTTGCTTTCTGAGTAACTGAAAGTTAACTTCCAGGGTACAGTAATTCGTGAGCCCCTGAACGGACCCACTCAGTCGAAGCCCAAATCGGGAACCTCAACCACTCAACTATTTAAAGGTGGACCAGCGGGGTGAAGTCGGAGATCACAGCTACAGCTTTGGAAAGACTTGAGAAACCACGTCCACGGTGAAATTCTGGCCAACAGCGCTCATCGGGTCCGGAGTTGACCATTTCCTAGCCTCGGGGAGTTCACCCATGTGGGGTAAGGAGTCCACGCTCTGGAGTCAGACAACCAGACTTCAATTCCAGCCCCACTGTGTGCCAGCTCTGGGACCCTGTTCAAGCACCTCCATTTCTCCAGACTTCAGTGTCCACGCCACAAAGTAGATTACTCCACCAGTAACCTCTACCGTTTCTGTGATGATGTGAGCATATTCGAAGCAGCCAGCCCTGTGTGCCAGGAACAGAGGATGTTCAGCCGGTGGCGCGGTGAGCGCTGTGGCTGCTGGCCCCACCGCCATCCACATACCAGTCACTGCCTACATGGCCAGCTTTAGGGGTCCCCGAGGCGCTGCCAATGCCAGCCAAAGGTGCCTAAAAGTTTGTCGCAGTCATCAGTGGACTTCACTTTCACAACACTCAGATGAAATAAACGCCACCGTCATCTCCTCTTTAGAGATGGGGGAAAAAGGAGGCACAACTTGAAGCGGATTCAAACCCAGACCTGCTGCCTCGAAAGCCTTTGTTCTTGGCCAGGAGATGACGCACTTGTAGAACAGTGGCCTTCCTGTCATCATGCAAGCATGGAAACCAATCTTCCCCGATCCTACCTCTTTCCACAGCTGCTGGTGGAATCTGAGAATAGCCCACCTCTCGGAGCTGGCAGGGGAATTACACTAAGTGGGTGCAGCTCTATAAGGAAATAAATAACCCCATCACTGAGAGTTCATTCCTTTGCAAGATTAATTCTTCTGAGCTCTCAGATGCGCCTTCTGTGGTGGCTACACTAAAACTGAAAAATTAGCATACCAAACAGCCACCGCATTAAAAATTCAAACCACCCTCTTAAAAAATGCCTGATGAATTTGCTGAGAGAAGCTCATGCAACCAGGGGTTCTGACCTAATAATTGTAAAGTGCTGGCAAAATGCCAATGCCATTATCACCGGACCCCAGATTCTGCAGGAAGGGAGAAACCTGTTTACAGAATCCGTGTTATTCACCATGCACCTTTGCTCAGGGCTTTGAAAGGCAACCCTGACTTCACGCAGCCCCTCGCAGGTACAGCAGTGCTGAACCACTTTACCTCTACAGCCAGGAAGGAGGGGCCTAGGGTTGATTTTCTGCATGGATGCGTGAGGTGAGACCCCCTGGGAGTTTCTTCAAGCCCATTCAAAATGGAGATGAGTGTTAGCTCAAGATGGACAATAAAATGTACTTTTAAAGGATTTCAGTGCTGAGAGTGATACATTTACCACTCCCGCCAAAAAGAATAAAGAAATACTCATCTGCTTTTCCATAAAATGCACACATGTCTGTCCCTTCCAGCCAGATAAACTGAGACCAAAGGAACAGAAATGAAAACCAGTGTGTGTTCCCTCCTGCTTCTGCAGAGGCCTGGGACAGCGGCTGTCCATCCCCGGAGGAGGGTGTGCAGAGGGGTCAGGTGCTGGCCGAGGGCTGGGGGGCAGGGGGCTCCCTCTGCATGGTCTTTGAGGGCTGGGGAGCAGGGGTCTCCCTCTGCATGGTCTGTTGGAAGACTGATGTACTTAATGCTCAAGTCTAACATGGCCTGCAAGCAGATGATTTGTGTTTTTAATTAAAAACAAAACAAAACAAAAAAAAGGTTCCTAATTTCCCTTTGGAGAAAAAAAAAAGCCATTTTGAAAACGAAGGAGAAAGTAGATGGAGAGAGATGCTTGAGCCCTGGGCCTCAGATGCCCCTGCACCTTCCCAGGCACATGGGCTTCCCTTTACCCTTAGGACAAATGCGGGGACTTAGTATTGCCTCTGCTTTGTAGAGGAGAAGGCAGAGGGTCAAGCAGGTAAACGGACTGACTAGGGTCACATGGCAGGCATGGGCTCGGGTCTGCTGCGGAGCCCCCTCTCTCCCCCACGGGCACCCCAGCCCCCTCGATCACGCCGTGGGTCCATCCACGCTCCCCGAAGACAGAGGAGGCATAGCCCGCTTATCTGCGCTCCCATAACCAGAGATACGGGACCTGCCCCGGCCCAGCGTGATCACATACGGACAATCACCTCCGGCAAGAAAAAGCTGGGGGAGGAAGTGAGCGGACTGAGGGCTGGGCCCATCAAGGCATCGCTGCAGAGAAACAACAGTCAACACTGAACAGAGTCGCTGCGCTACTCACACACTCGCATGGGGCTTCTTTTTGGAAAAGTCACAGGCGAGACCGAGATCAGATATCCTGACATGTCCGTGTTCGTCCAAGAGAATATTTGCAGGCTGAAGAGAAAGACAAGATGATCTTCAGGAGGTCCCAAACTGTCATCAGCTTTGAGAATTTCTACAACCATAGGCATGTGGTATCTTATCGTTATACCTAAACAGGAACACTGCACTACCACCTCCAAGCTGGGCATGATACTGAAAGTCACACTATCCGTGTTTAAATCCCACAGGAAAGTGGCGATGACAGACACAAAGGAGACTACTCCTGAGATAACGAGACACAAGGCCGGGAGCTTGGCACTTGCAGGGGTGATGGGCACAGTTCATAAGAGTTAAAAAGTACCTCTTTCCCCTGCTGGGAACAGCGGCCCGGCCAGAGCCGTGGGCCTCTCCACAAAGGGAGCGAGCCCACCAGCTTCTCGGCTTCTGTGAACCACAAAGGCCTGCGGGAATGAGCCCACGAGGCACAGGACAGAGAGGAATCTCACGAGAATGTACAGCACGGACCTAAGAAATCAACACGTTCCAGGGCGCCGCACCAACACCGAGGAGAGGCATTTCTGCTCAGAACAGACTCAGAAGCCAGGACCTCACTGGATGACCCAGGATGACTCTGACCACAACTCTGATGAAATGTATCTACTGGCATTAGATTTAGCCGGCATAATCAGGGAAAACAAAGCTTCTCTCCCTCATATATACTGAATTACAGTCATCTTAATATTTTTCTGCTGGAGATCAACTATTGTTTTGCTTGAAATAAAAATAAATGGCATGCTATTATAAAGCCGAATCATGAATAATCATGAGTGAGTAGAATTCAGTTTGAATAGAAATTAAATAATACCACTGCCTACTAAATAGCTTCCAAAACAAAACAAAACAAAAAAAATACAGCACAAAGATGATTAGAGACCAGTTTACAGATCTAAATTAAAATGTATTACAATAGCGCTTCGTGGGCCTTCAGCATGTAGTTTATTCCTCTGCAAAACTCACAGGAGGAAGCGAAATTGTCATGCGCCAACCAGTGTCTAATTATTTCTAATTCAACGAAAATACATTTGTTTCTCCTTCATGCTCAGATGAAAACTAAGGGGAAAATTTTGTAACCTTGCAGAAAGCTTTAAATTTTACAGAGTGTTTTGTGACAAAGTAAGAGGCTCAAAAATAAAATATAATATTTTAGGCTCTTGGGAAGGCAACCTTACAAAGTGAAGACAGCTAATCAAAACAGAGCAGCTCCTGAGAGAAAGGAGTGTAATCTGCACATCTTAGTCAGCTACACTGGATTCAATCGAGAAGGAATCTGAAAGAGAAGGCAAACACCTCCCCCCGAGTGTTGTTACCCTGTTGAGAAACTGTCTCTCCTGTCATTTTCCTCATTATTATGTGCACATTTCTGTATTTGCAGGATTAGTTCTACGATTTGTCGAAGTCCCTTTTATCTCTGCCCCTCTCTTTTCATGATGACTGTCACCACGGAGGTACTGAGTAAAGTCCTAGTTCCCTTATCAATGCAAAACCCGTGACTGAGCACCATGGTCTGGAAGGGGGAAACTTGGAATAGATTCACTGCATTTTTTTCCAAGTCCAGAGAGAATAAGAATGGAGAAAGCCTAGACACAGCCTTCTGGGGCTCCACAGTTCAGGGACCTAAAAATCTGTTAGTGATTTTGAAGATGGTCCTAAAACAATGTGAAACCCTCAGAATGGCCTTTAGGGGAAATTCTGCCTCCAACAAGCTAGTGCTCTGGCCACTCCACGTCTCGGTTCACCCATGTATAAATCCCGGAAGACACACGTTCTCTGCTATTCATCATCGTCCATCAACTGGTTCTAACACAGAGCCATGGCCAAACCAGTTGCTAGGTGAACATTAAGTGCATGACAATTAATTGTCACATCAGCAATGCCAAGAAACTCCTACCTTGCTTGCCATTAATTCATTACAATTTTTGAGTTAGTGTATGTGCTGCCCCCGGCAGGGGAGCAGGCACTGAGCTAACAGCGACGACTAGGAAAGAAAGAAGTCCCTACCACCGAGTTTAGAGTCTGGACAGACAGACATCACACAGATGTGACCTCACCAGGGCTGAGGGGAGGGAAATGGCAGGTCCTATGAGAGATAAGAGACAGTCTGGAGACCCAGGGCCACAATACCTACTGTGCAGGTCTGGGAAACAGAGTGCTTTACCTTCAGATCTCTGTAAACCACAAACCGACTGTGCATGTGCTCCAGCCCCAGGATGATTTCCGTGGCATAAAACCGCATCTCCTTCTCCGAAAACACCCCATGTTGTGAAAGGTGATAGTGCAAATCGCCTCCTGGAACCGGAGATGCAGAGGTTAACACAGACTGGGTCAATTCCCAGGAAACAGAAATTGTTGCCGTCCTAAATAGGATGCAGTTGAAAAAAAGGGCAAATTTTGCTTCTGCTTTGTCCGTATATCTGTCTTGGACTTCCGTAGTTTGACAAAACACTTTAAGAAGTATAGAGGCATCTCAAACATTAGAAGACTTTCATGCAGGGATGGCCGGGACAATATACAACACAGCCATCCCTGTCAGACCGGGAGCCCAGCTCCCAGATGCACCTGCATGGGGTGGGGGGGTGGGGCAGCTAGCTTTTCTGCTTTGAGTATTTACATCCTAATAACTGGACCAACCAGGTAATGATCCAGCAGATGGCTTAGCAACTGGCTCCGTGGACAGTAAAGAAGGCAGCACACAGAGCAACAAAATGATCATATTGATAGATATTTGGGAAACAGACACAGTAAAATCTTAACTGGTGAAACTGGGAGGTGGGTATTGGGGTGTCCCCAGTAAAACTCTTTCCATTTTTGCCCTATGTTTGCAATTCTTCATAATAAAATATTGGAAAAAGGCAATCATCCTATGGGCTCAAGTTACAGAGACAAACAATGCCATCAACAGGGTAAAGGAATGTTCTTATAAACTGTAAAGGAACAGCCTCTACGGACCCAGAGAAGTTAATGCGTGGCCAACTTTAGGGCCCCTGCTTTGGCTTACACAGCTCCCCTTTCATACACAAGTGTTCCCATATAACCACTGGCAGATCAAGATATCAAAGATTTCCAGTGTCCCAGAGGCTGCCTGGTGCCCTTCCCTGTCAATGCCTCAGCAACCGCCCTGGTTAGGCCAAGAGGTCTCCATTCTGACCTCTCACCATCCATTAGCTTTGCCTGTGTTCAGTGTCATGTACGTGGAATCACACAGGAGACATGCTCTGGTATCTGGCTTCTTTGCCCATTATTATGTCTGGAAAATTCCTCCATGTCGTTGAATAGATCTGGTTTTAAATCAAACCCTCAGAACATAATAGAACTTCAAATGAACATCCAAAAACAAAAAAGTAATTCATCTGCTGTACTATATGCATTCCATTTCAAACTCTTGTTACTAAAAACACTTTGAATATACCGTGTCACTCTCTAGTATGAGAAAACTATTTTTCTAGATAGAACTTTCTCTGCATTTGCAGGGTCATCATTCATAGCTTAAAAGATCAATGGCTGGCTGGTCTTGGCTCAGGGTACAGAAGATGGGGCCTGAAGTCATGCTGGCCCACAGCCAGTCCTTCAAAGTTGGTTTCCAAATACACTTCTATCTTTGGCCCATGTTCTTATGAGGCATTTCATTCCTAAAAGTTGAGGGTCAGAAAACAAGCTAATTAAAGATCTAGGCCAGCTGCATTCCAGAAAATGAAGTTCCACTGTGTGTATTTCATGAAAATCTTTTCCAGAAGATGCAACTTCCTGGTGAGAGACTAGGAGGGCCAGAGGGCAACGGCGGTCAACGTTTTAAAATGAATTCTGAGGGAAACCTGAGGAGTAGTAAGGTTTCCTTAAACTTCAGGAGGAACCCCATGACCTGAAAGACCCAAACCGCCAGGGATCCCAGGTCAGCGTGTGCTGAGGTGTACGTCCTGGCGAAGTCTTTCCCTGCGTTCGGACTTCCTGCGTGTCACTCACCGTTCATCAGATCCAAGATGAAGCAGAGCTTATCTGGAGTATGGAAGGCATAGGTCATACAGACAATGAAAGGACAATCCTAGAGAAAAAAAGCAAGGGTTTATAAGAAAAACAAAAGCTGGCCCGGGAAGCGCGTGCTATCTGCTATCAAACACCATCCATAGATTTCCCTATCCACACTGCTGCCCTGTACGTTGAACACAGACCCCTCTGTGGTAACCTTAATGGTCCCAGCAAAACAGATCTGATAATGGGACAAAATGCATAGAGACAGAGCACTAAGTGGAAAAGATGAATTCAAAGGTCTCCTCTCTCAGATTCACTCATTATCCTTTTATCTGTGTCTTCTTCAAAGGACCCAGATTCTACAGAAAAATATTGCTGTCTTGCTGGTCTTTTTGTTGGTCTACAGTTTTGTTCTGGCTAGTCAAATGCCCATGTCAATCTCGGATTCTGACGTTGGAAGAACCATACTACAGTGGGAGGAAATTATCCACATTACTGTCTTGAAACACTGAGCGAGCACAGAAGGGAATTCAAGAAGGCTTTTCAAAAAGGAAAAATATACCAGGGTCAGGGACTGAATAGCTCAATTGTAAAGACGTCAGTTTTCCCACAAGTAATCTAGAGGTTCTCTGCAATTCTAATTAAAATGAAAATCAACAAGCTGATTCCAAAATGTATGTAAAAATATACACAGCTAGAAAAGGAGAGGCATTCTAGAAGAAAACCAAAGCTGGAAAAGTTATGTCACCAGGTATCAAGACTTATTATAAAGCAATAGTAAATCAGACAGTGTGGTAGTAGCCAAGGACAGACAAACTGACCCACAGAACAAAACAGAGCATCCTGAAATAGTCAAGCATAAACAGTCAATCAATTTGTGATAAAATGACACAACAAGGTTGGGGGAAAGGGTGGCCTTTCCAATCACCGACACTGGAGCAACTGAGCATTTGTACAAGAGGAGGTGAACAGCCACCCCTACTTCCCACCACACATTAAAGTCAACTCCAGGTAGACGAAGATCTAAACAGAAAACAATGAAGCTTCTAGAGGAAAACAAAGCAGAGTATCTTTATGACCTTAGGGTAAGTAAAGATTTCTCAGGCCACAAAAAAGCACTAACAGTAAAAATGTTGCTACACTGGACTTCAAGGAAATTAAGAACTTCTGTTCTTCAGAACATACTTTTAAGAAAATAAAAAGGCAAGTAACAGGGTAGGAGAAGGTATCTGCAATCCATGAACAAGAAAGGACTGATATTTAGAATATATGAAGAACCCTGGCAAGAAAAAGGCAAACAACCCAACAGAACAATAGCAAAAAAAAAAAAAAAAAAAAAAAAGGCAGCAGTGAAAAAAAGTAACAATAGTAATTAATTAATTTTTTTAAAAATGGGCACTTGCCATAAGAGAGTATCCAATAGCTTCCAAGCCTCTGAACAGATGCTGGACCACAGTGGTCCCGAAGGAAATGTGTTATTGCAATATGTTATCACTAAAACCCACGAGAATGGCTAAAATTAAAAAGACCGACAATACCAAGTGATTGGAAAGATAGGGCGGGAATGGAATTCCCATGGATGGCTTCTGGGAGCTCACAGTGGTACAGATGCTCTTGCAAACCGGTCCTAGCTGCCAAAGCTGAGCACAGTCGGCAAACCACATGAGCCAGCATTTCCAGTCTTGGGTTTACTGCTCCCAGCAACCTGGACTTCTGTGCACCAAGGAGAATGGCCTGCAAATCCTCCTCGCAGCACTATTTGCAAGAGCCTGACCTGGGAAGTGACCCGGCTGTCCATCAATGTTAGGATGGATGCACGCATCCTGGTCTGTCTGTGCGGGGGAATACTGGACAGCCACGGCTGGCATGCGTTTTTGCAGGGGGCTGTTTTCCCTTTCTACAGGGTTCATGCAGTCTCGGTCCCGTATTCTTTGTTTATTTTCTATACAATCCCTTAAGAATGTAAGAACCATTCCTGATTCTGGGGCGCCTGGGTGGCTCAGTGGGTTAAATCCTCTGCCTTCAGCTCGGGTCATGATCCCAGGGTCCTGGGATCGAGCCCCACATCCGGCTCTCCACTTGGTGGGGAGTCTGCTTCCCCGCCTCTCTCTCTGCCTGCCTCTCTGCCTACTTGCGATCTCTCTCTCTGTCAAATAAATAATAAAATCTTTAAAAAAAAAAAAAAAAGAACCATTCCTGATTCTTACATGGGCTGCACAGAAACAGAGGCTGCAAGGCAGATGTGGCCCATGGGCCCTGGCACAGCTTGCCAGCCTCTGCTATGTAGCCGCGGGACGCCCTGCTGCTGCATGCAATGACTCAGAAGGATCTCGCACGTGACACCGGGTGACAGAGGCCAGGCATAGAACGTTCAGACAAAGCCCAGACACAGGCAGAGCTAAATTACAGTGTTAGAAATCCAGACAGTGGTTAGCCTGTGCGAGGGGTAGGTGACCGGAAGGGGCATGAGGCTTCTGGAACACAGGTCACTTTCTGTCCCTTGACCAGAGTGCTGGACAGGGAGTGTGTTCCCTTGTGAAACTTCGTCAGTACTAAGCTGGATCTATGACTAGGTCTGTTCAGGCTCCTCATATACAGTGTACACTGGGCACTCACCTGATTCAAATAAAAACTGGCCAAAAAAAAAAAAAAAATCTATATCCACTTTCTTAACAGAAACAAAATATTATTTAAATTCCACAGAAAGCATTCAAGTTTCAACAGAATACTCTGCATACTGAATTTGCATTGTCCAAACCTCTGTTTTAAGGGCAGACCAGTAAAACTGAGTTAATACCTTCCTATACCAGAGATTCGTGAACTTGAATTCAATTTCCATGTATTTTCCGGAGGACATCACTCCAGAACAAGTGACGAATGTCATTTTGTGATCACCTAGTTTGCCTCAAAGCACTGTTGAGGTGGTGTTAGTGACTACTGATTTCAAGCCTGATTTTGCTTTAAATAGGCAAAATAAAAGTGCTTTCCTTTTTCTGTTAAAAGCCATGTGGGCAAAAAAAAAAAAGCCACGCGGCTTTCCTTGGCGGGTGGGGGGTTGCCATCCCTCTCAGAACCACACAGGGAATCACCTTTCTCAGAGCCTGCTGAAGATGGCTCACTCTGCTCCTTCCTTAATGGGCTTCCCCACACTCTCCAGTTCCTGATCTGATGCACTTCAGATGTTGTGTGGAGAGGCTGGTAGACCCAGAGCTTCAGACGGCCAGAGTCCTTCCCAGCTAGGGACAGCAACTGTACTTGCTCCACCACGGAGACAAGTGGACCCTGCCCAGGGGTATTCCTGAACAGGATGGGACAGGATCTTCTAACGGGAGCTCTGAGGAAGTAGCGAAAGGTTCGCTTAAGATCTTATGTTATGAAGATGGAACATGAACAGACTGTTGTTCAGAATCACAGGCCGAGGAGGAAGGGCCCTTTAAAAAAAAAAAATAAAAATCACCTGGTCTACCTTGTTTATTTTTAAGACAAGGAAACTAAGGCCCTAAAAAGGGGAAATGACTTGCTTGAGGTCACAAAGAAATCTGGTAGGCAGCCAAGATCTCAAGCCCATGTCTCCTGACCTCATCCAGTTCTACGGATGCTGGTTACCAAGGCAGGGTTTCTGCAGCAATGGAAGGGGAACGCTCAGCTCAAGGGTCAGATCCAGGTGTCTCCAACCTGACCGCAGCCCCTCACCTCTCAAGTGCTGGGCAGACACCACCCTGGGTGTCGTGTGAAGCCCGAATCAAAAAGGACCAAATATGGACCAACTCGACAAAACAGACAGCCATTTAATGACGGTGCACGTAGAGTTCCCAACGTAATCATGGTTAAGATGTTTTTGCCTTGATTATCAATTAAAGGCAATCAATAAGGACTAGTGGGTCTTCTGGAGGTAGCCCCTCAGCGAGGATTTCCTGCAGGTGGCGAGCAAAGTAGCCTATGTTCTGTAGCGACTCTGTGACACCGTGATCAAATACACCATGAAGTAGTTAAAATTCTCCACTCTGCAGTCAGAGGAAGGCTTCTGTGATCTTCCTGCTGCAAACCCTTTGTTTCCAGCTGCTGTAAGATTTCCTTAAATCCCAAGAGCAGGCCTCAAAAGTTCTTGTCGGTTTGGTCTCTCCCCCCTCTCCAGCTTCAACACGTTCGACTCACGCATCACTTCAGGCCCCAGCTTTGCTGACCTTCCATGAAGTCCTCGAACCCTCCTGAGGTGCTGGGGACTAGACGCACGCTGGCATGTCCGGTGACTTCCGAGGGGCATCTGCTGTCACCTCCACCCTGGTAAATGCCTCCTGAGCACTGGGTCCTGTCAGCCGGCTCCTGCCATGGGTCCTAATTATCTATACACTTCTGAGGATCAGGTGACCAATATCACCTTCTCTCATTCTGTGCAGCTCTAAAGAACAAGGACCAAAGTCATGTTTTGGGGACCCCCGCGTCCTGCAGCAGAATGCCTTGCACGGTCTAGGCCCTCCAATATGGTTTAAGGAGTGAATGAGGAAGATTTCCAAGGACAGAATGGGACAGTTTCAGGAAGGGGCTAACTGCTCTTTCCCAAGTATGGACATACTTATCCTGGTTCTGAAACTTGAAGATTTCCCTTTTTACTATTCTAGAATTACAGAATCAAACCGGGAATAGTACTTCCCACTGCCTCTTTGAAAGGTCGGGGGAAGGAACACTCAATTTGAGATTGGAAGGAAAAACAAAAAACTTCCAATAAAAAGAAAACTATAATGAGTGACTTCAGTTCAGTTTCATGCCAACACCCTGGGAAACCATGCTGATATAGGCTAATCTGAAGTTTAACCTAGTGAGGCCATTTTAAGTGAAAGATCATTTAAAAAAAAAAAAAACCATAAGACGTGGCCTTTGATTAACAAAAGAAAGAAAGGAAGGAAGGAAGGAAGGAAGGAATTCCAAATAGCTTTATTACAACTCTTTTGGTTAAATTATATGTTATTTTTTTAAAACTTTTATTTTTAAGTAATCTCAACACCCAACGTGGGGTTCGAACTTAAAACCCAGATTAAGAGCCACATGCTCTCTGACTCAGCCAGCCAAACACCTGTTGGTTCAATTATGTATTGTTAAGTAAAACACAAAACAAAACAAAAAAACCATCAAAATTCCCCCAAAACGAAAACAAAAACAAAAGCCAGGTGTGATTCTTGAAAAAAATTTAAACAGTTCCTGAAAGTTAGCTCAAAGCAGTAGACCAATATAAGCCCAGTTTTTCATTTATTCCCTTAGAGGGTAAGACGGAGGAGGTACTGTATTCCCCTCCACCTGGAAAAAATAGAAATAAAAATGCAACATGAAAGTTGCATGTATATTTTTCCAACACCAAAAATTTCTTTTTCCATAGGCTTTCTTGAGAATAAATATCCAAAGTGTTGGAGATAACTCATTAAAAATTAATATTTTAATTACCACTTAAAATCTGGAGTAAGTGCACATCCATGTTTGAAATGTAAGACCCATGGCATTCCTGACAGACACGAGGAACCAATGCCATTCGAACCGATTCCAATACAGTGTGCAAGCTGTTTGGTGTCCACTCCATCTAGCTGAAAACGTGGTCATACACTCAGGACAGCTCTTGTTTGAAATGCTTAATGTCCATATGGTGGGAGGCAGAGGCACACAGATAGAAACTGTGTATAGCTATGGCATCTTCACTTATTACAGTTGAGCTAAATTATGATAATCTTTTACTTTAGTAGCAGATAACCTTCCTAAAACTACTTAAAACTCATGCTAGAATAATATAGAACACAATACAATAAATATAGGTGGAAACAAACAAAAAAAACCACAGGGCCTGTCAGGTGATATTAAGAAAGGAACAACAGGGGTGCTTTGGTGGCTCAGTGGGCTAAGCCTCTGCCTTCGGCTCAGGTCATGGTCTCAGGGTCCTGGGATCGAGCCCTGCATCAGGCTCTCTGCTCAGCGGGGAGCCTGCTTCCCTTCCTCTCTCTCTGTCTGCCTCTCTGCCTACTTGTGATCGCTCTCTCTGTGTCAAATAAGTAAATAAAATCTTTAAAAAAAAAAAAAAGAAAGAAAGGAAGGAACAACAGGGGGCGCCAGGGTGGCTCAGTCAGTTGGGTGTCTGACTCTTGATTTCGGCTCAGGTCATGATCTCCGGGTCCTGGAAAAGACCCCTGTGTCAGCCTCTGCACTCAGCAGGGAGTTTGCTTGAGATTCTCTCTCCCTCTGCCCCTCCCCCTGCTTGTGCGCTCGCGCTCTCTCTCTCAAATAAATACATTAAAATCTTTAAAAAAAAAAAAAAAAAAAGGAACATTAGCCAGGGAGCCCACAGACTCTGTGAAAGGGATTCTCTGATTCACCATTAAAAATCCGATTCCTTCATCCTCTGGGTGAGCTTGACCCTATTTAGAACCCAGCTGGGGTATTTGGAGGCCATGCCTCCCCAATATATCTCACTGCACATAAACCTTCTTGTCTGGGTGTTTAACCTTAATTCACATGTGAGGTACTCAGCAGGAGTCGGGCCACTCCACCGTCATTTCCTGCCTTCCCTTCGAGACCCTGAGTCCCTGATCTCCCCTGGATGCCGGATGGCAGGACTGCTTGTGCATGCCAGCATGCCCAGGCTGGACACTGAGTTTTCATGGGTGTCTTTATATACCTCTATTGAAATAAATAAGAGCCAAGGCTTTGCTCATGGGTCATACCATTCACTGCAAAAGAAGACAGAACGGGACACTATTTTGCAAGAAGACACAGGGTAAAAGTTTTGGGCACACAATGAGCTAAAAATACCAGTTGACAGACAAATACAATGTCCAGCAGGTGGAAACCTGGTCTTGGAAATGGAAATGAGCAAAGGTAAAAAAGCAGCAAGAGAGATAGCGATAAAGCCACCATCTAGTGACTGGGGACAGGCCCAGATGCAATTCAGGCCTGAGTGACCCGTGCTGTTTCAACTCTCGGTTTGTTTATAGAGGACAAGAGCTGCTCTCCCCGTGCTCTTCCTTCTCTAGGTCAGTCCTCCCTCTCGCAGTGGCCTCTTAGCGCGACTCGAGTGATCCCGTCACTGTTGCCATGCTTATCCTGCCCCGTCTGCAAGCACATTCCACGGAAAAGGAAGCCATAAACAGCCGCTGAAGGGAGAAGCCGTGGGTGGGGATGATGATGGTCGCTAACACTTCTCAAACTCCCAAATTAAACAGAGATAATATGAGAATTACACACTATTTATATTAACTTAGTGCTGCTCTTCCCTGCTAGAAATTCTAACCCACCCAAGAATTGGCTAGCTGCATAATGTGCTGGAAAAGAATGCCTGTATCTTAAATAAATTATCCTGATATAGAAAACCAACCCACCCATGCATACATAAACGAGCAGTGCTCAAAACGGAATACTCACCCCTGTGCTCACAAGAGACAACATAATCCTCTCATTTAAGGCTAATGTTTCTCCTTGTTTCATCTTGATCCTCTTCTTATCCAAGCATTTCATTGCATACCTAGAAACAAATGTTATTGAAGAAACTATACTGCAAATATATCTAAGCTGCTTTAAACGATACACGTTGTACAGGGGAAGTTGCTCAAGACTTGGGAGTGTCTGAAAGAAGCAAAACGGTATCCAAATGTCATGCAAAGAAAATTTTTTTTAAATTTTGCATGTATTAAGAAAAAAAGTCAGTGCCCCCCCCCACCCAGCAGGCAGAGCATACTTCCCCATTCCTTAGGTAAGGGCCGCACACAGTGAGCTCCTTTCTAAGAGAAGAGCGTGGAGGAGAAGGGACAGGGATGGTCCAGTGGAGGAACATGACGAACATGACCTCAAGCGAGCGGTCAAGGTCAGCGTCAACAGTGATGAGCCATGTTAATGATGGACACACATGATATGATGTGATGAGAACAGGGTCTTGGCGTCTTGCTTCCAAAAGCCCACAGCCCCAGTATAACCCTGAGGAAAGTGCGCCTAACCAGGATACCATTCTATGGTACCCCTGACCGGGACTCCTCAGAGCCACCCAGGCCATCAAAAACAAGGAAAGTCTATGGAACTGTCACAGTCTAAAGGAGCCTCAGGAGATGTGATGACTCAAATGGAATGTGGGATCCAGGAACACGAAGAACCATTGGGTAAAAACGAAGGGAATCCGAATAAAGCAGAGATTTTAGTTAATAATAACGTATTGTATTAGTTCATTTGTTGTGACAAGTGTAAGGGAGACTGAGGAAGGCCAGGGGAGCGCCCTGTGCTTTGTACTTCCTTTCTAAACTGAAAAACTATTATAAAAAAGAAAGGTTTCTTTAAAAAAAAAAAAGAAATCCAGCAATAATTACGTGATATTTCTATCATTACATGAATAGATGTTCCAGTCCAATAAGAGCATAAAGTAGAGGGATATAAATAAATTCGGTGAGATAAATTTTGCACGTATCATTGCTGCCCAGTACTGCTATGTGTGTAGTGTAGGGGTGAGGGGATATGTGTGTAATACTTAGCATTTAGGAACTATGGTTTTTAGCAGTGGTCAAGATTTTGCAAGAGTAAAGAGTGCAAGACTAAAAGACTGACAACCAACAAAATGAAAAGGGAAAGCGTGTGCTCAAAAAGGCACATTCTAGAAAGCTATTTTATTGATTTTTCTTTTTTTTAAGGACTCTCCATACCCAACGTGAGGCTCAAACTCAAGATCCCGAGATCAAGAGCCACACGCTCTTACCGACAGAGCCAGGCAGGCTCCCCTGATTTGATTTAGTCTTCATATTTAAGTTATTATATTTCAAATAATAAAAATAATCAATATTTTTATATGATAGTTAGTGGAGAAGAAACAGCTAACAACTTAAACTTTTTGAAAACTTTGAAGAAACTCTATTAAGGAAATACAGACCTGTTAGCTGGCATTCTCTATAATCACAGGTTGACAACAGCAGGATGATTTTTTAGCAGAAAGCTGAAAGGAAATCTTTACAAGGGTTTCAGGGGCTTTAGAACTCTATGCACGTGATTCTAAATCCCCACTGACGGATGACTTTCTAAGGCCCAAGCACGTAATACGGATGGTTGTCCAGCTGTGACAGGACCCAGAAAATCCATCTGTTTCTAGCTGATCATAACTTACAATGTGAGGACTTAGAGCAAAACAGAGATGGATGTTCAAATCTGCTAATTTTATCTCCTGTTCCAGGAATTCTGTGTAACAAATGCACCGAGGGAGACATTAATTGCTTAATTACAGGACTGCATATTGGGAACATATGAAAATGAACAGTCAGTGGAATGGAGTAAGTGACAAGCACATCACTTAGGATCAGAGCCCACCATGGGACTACGGAAGAACAACAAGAGACCCGGGCACACGGTTCACTGTTCACTAATGTTCACTAATAGTGCTCACTAGTACTGACCACGGAAGAAGCAGCGGTCTGCATGCCTTACAATATATTATCTCATCCACCTCTCACGACAAGGAAGTATTTTCCTGACTCTACAGACCAGGATGCAGAGGCCAGGCGGAGGCACAAGCTTCCTGTAAGGTGGCTCTGACCTGGCCGGGGGCCGCCCAGACCCGCACTTGGGACCGACGGCCTGTCCTGTCTCTGCAGCGTACCAGACTTCATGTGCCCGAGTGCCAGACACTGAGTTCACCCCGCACGGGCCCCACAACAGGAAGAAGACCAGCGGGCGCACGTCAGTGAAGGTAAACTTCAGCCACCACGTGATAAAAGTCATGCCCACGACCGGACCTGTCTGAAAAGCAGGAGGGTGATTTGTCAAGGCTGTCAGTGCCTGGTCACAGGGAAGACCCGAGCGGAGATTGAGTGACAACTCTGGGCAGTGCTGGGGTGGCAGGGGGAGGCAGGCACTGAAGTCGGTGACCCGAATTATTCCTCACACCAAGAGTGGGGTTATCAAGCAAGCTGCACGGACGATTCCACTCAGCCGTGGCTCTAACATGCCCATCACTTGATCACACTTGCAGTTCGGTGTCTATCAAACCACAGTTTCCCATTCTCCTTTGCTTCCAGATATATGTTCACTTAAACAAACTCCTTCTAGATTTAAAAAAAAAAAAAAAAAAAAAACACACAATACAAAACCTCCTCCCCCTGCACTCCTTAAGAACTCTGACCATTAACCTCCTGGAAGAGGCCCACACCTGGTCCGTGGGCACGTGACTGACTCACATCAACCTCCTCCTGTAAGATAAGCAACTAAGACCATGACAGAGCCCCATGACCGTGACCCTTGTGGCAGGCAGGGTGTCCTTCTCACCAGCGCTCGAGCTCCCCACCTAGGGAGCCGACACCTGGAATGCTTCGCCACCCCGAAGTGCATGTGCTAAATCACAGGTGGGTCTAAGCAATGACCGGACCAGGAGGCTGTGCATAACGCCCCTTTTTGGTCACCTCCAGATCCTGGGCTCCTTCACCCATGGCCTGAACCACAGGGGCTCACGACACACAGTTCCTGGTTAACTTCCCTGTGAGCCGGAGGCACTGGAGGTTCTAGCTGATCTCATTTATAATGCTTAACAAAATACAGCCTCTTTTCTCTCTGAAGGAAGGCACTCCAGGAGTGAGACGATGGGTTTCCGAAAATCGATGCAGGCATGTTCTGTTGATGCAAGCATAAGACCCACAGAGAGCTTACATTTTTCCAGTGTCTGCTTTCCTGCAACCATACACTTCACCAAATCCTCCTCGTCCAATGATCCTGTGCACGCTGAAATCATTCATGGTCAACTGTGAATTCCAAACACAAAATGGAACAGAGTTGCATTAAAATTATGTTGTTGTTTTCATGTAAGACATAGTTATTAAGCAGCAGTTCTGATATAGGGATCTGCCCTCTCCGCGACTGACTGCTCTAAGAGATGAGATGCGCAAGGTGGCAAGACTTTCTAGAACCTCCTTCCGCTCCGCTCCCAAAATCTACAAAAGGGAGGCAAACGGGCAGACAATAGAGTGGGAGTCAAGTTAGATTGTTTTTCCGATCTCCTAAATGTTAGGTGATGAGAAGTATACCCTGAAGACAAGGGAGTGTGAAATTTCTAGTCAGAATGAGAGTGTCCTTAGCTACTCTGAAGCTGGGAGTTGGGGAACAGCTCAGCAATTCCAAGAATGGTCATGGTAGGAAAACAAGTCTACATCAAGGGCATCTATATTTTCCTAAGACTGGGCCATATGATCAGAAAACCCAACGGACACGGGCCATGTGAATTTTTCATCGATAACATCACGGAATAGTGAGGACTCATGCTGGGCACGTGAGTGTGAAACAAGACACTAAGGATAAGGAGAGGACAGAAAGAGGCTTCATTCATAAGCCTCTCCTTGTGTCAGCATCTCAGCCATGCCCCACTTCCTAAGCAGGTTTAATAGTCTCAGATGGCACAAAGGCAGACAGTGGGCCCGACGTTCATGGTGGTTTATGTATCCTGGCAAGTTACGGGTCAGACTCCTGAAGGGCTGGCTCCCCCAGTGCTCGCTTCGGCAGCACATACACTAAAACTGAAGGGCTCCCCCAAACAACCCTTCAAACACCACGTTTGCAGTCAGGTAACTGGGCCCAAAGGCTTCACATCTGACACTCGGGGGACAGCAGGATGAGAGCACACCAGGTCTGCTGAAGGAGAACATGGATCAGAAAGATCCATGGCAGACAGAAAGAATTTTTTGGAAAAATGTGTTACTGCCCTCTTGTTTCTAAAATTCTGCCAGGAAATGTGAAAGAAAGGAGAAGTTAAAAAAATAAATAAATAAAGTGCTTCTCCCAATGGTACCAGCCAGTAAAAAAACTTTAAAAAGATCCAAAAAAGCAGGGAAAAAAAATAAATCCAATTATTTCTTTTCCTCTTCTCAAACCTATGTGAAGGGAGGACATGAAGAAGAAAGCAAAAGAGGCTGCACCAGGGAAGGAGGGTTCTAAAAATGAAGAGAGGGACATCCCAGGAAATTTCTGACGTTGAAAGTCAAAAGCAGATGAGACGTTCACAGGAAGTGCGTTACAAAGGAGCCTGTCTTGGAGGATGGCTTTTCTCATTCTCAGAAATGATCAAAGAGGAGATGAACCCTTGGTCTAATAAAGGATGCCATCATTTTTTTTTAAGATTTTATTTATTTATTTGACAGAGATCACAAGTAGGCAGAGAAGCAGGCAGAGAGAGAGGAGGAAGCAGGCTCCCAGCTGAGCAGAGAGCCCGATATGGGGCTTGATCCCAGGACCCTGGGATCATGACCTGAGCCAAAAGCAGAGGCTTTAACCCACTGAGCCACCCAGGTGCCCCAGGATGTCATCATTTTTATTACAAGATTATACCTAACACTACGAACGAGACGGAAGGCTTTACCAGGACGGCGGGAGCCAAGGGCATGTGGGAAGCACATTACGTGGTGGCCTGGTCTCTTGGCTACTGTCTCTGTGGAAGAGTCAATCGCTGCTTAAAATACCCTTTCTTAAATAAATAAACACATTCTTACAAGGCTCTGAAAAAAGAGAATGAAAACCCAAATTGTTTACGAGGACGAGTTCTCCGTACAGAGTTGTACGGGCGACATCTGTTTAGACAGAGGATTACCCGTGGGAGTGAGCTCCAGGGTATAAAGTATTTTCTCATGAAGTTAAGCCAGAGGAAGTTTTTATTTAAAAAAGGGAAAGAATAAGAGGATACTCACATGGATATTTAATTCTACGGTTTTCCACTGACAGAATCGAGTGAACTTGTCACTAGAAAAGAAGAGAAACAGTCGCTGAAAAGTTGCATATCACATTAATCGATCTGAAGAGCAATACTGAAGGACGGACGAGGATGGCTTTCCTTGTGTTGCTTCTCGACCAGAGGTACGTTTCCTTCAACACCTTCTCACAAAGCCTTCTCCGGTCTTCGTGGCTTTGTTTCATGATTCAGGCACAAGATGTAATATCTCCCTTAAGCTGTGATGGCTGTTATGGTCACGTCTACCTGAATCAGCAGCACCCAAGAGAAGGCCTAACGAGAGCCCCACACATACTGCCATTTTAATAATGTCTATTATCATGTCAACATGCATGGGATCGGTACAGAATTAGTAATGAGACTTTCTACATTCTTGTTTTTACATTAAGTCGTGAAACCCAGTGCGTATTTTACACTGAGAGGCCATCTTAATTCACACTCAGTCATTTTGAGCGCTCAAGAGCCACACGTGACTAGTGGCTCCCATACTGGACCACACAGCTCTAAATGACAAAATATTTGTTAATAAAGACAATAGCAGCAAACACTCAGATGGAGCTTTCCATGTGCCAGGCCCTGTTCCTTTCTCCCTCTGGTAACAGTATGAGCAGGTCTGATGAGCAGGAATGGTAATGCCCATTCTGCAGCAGAGCAGACCACGGCCCGGCCAAGGTCACACAGTGAGAGAAGGGCTAGGGCTGGATCTGAACCCGGACCAAGTACTGATGCTCAGAGATACAAATGCTGTAGGAGAAAAAGTCCTTAGGCGAGAATCACAAAATGCGGTAGGCCCACTGAGCAGATCTGCTCCCACAATTTACTCAAATGCTTGGTGAGTACTTTGCTTTCCCTCTATCTAGAAAAATATCTACCTCCACAGCTATTTAATTAAGTTGTTATTTTCATTACATTTATTAGTGAGCAACACCGTCTGTAATGTTTGTTTTTAAACATTTTTTCAGAAACAAATAATACATTATATGTTAATAAAAAGAATTTTTTCTTTCAGAAGAAATGCATTCTAGATTGAATACTCTTCAAAGGCAAAGAATATTCTTGGTGACCTCTGGTATTTTACCTAGTCCCTGGCGCAATTCCTTACATGGGCACAGTATCAAGGGTCCTATGGATGAATGAATGAATGAATGAATAGAAAGGAAAGGAAAGGAAGAAGGGGAGAAAGGCAGAGAGTACATATGAAGTGCGTGGTCCAGGAATTACCACTATTATTATCAGAATGCCTTAAGGCATCTAACTATCCTAGTTGCCTGGGGAGGTTCATTTAACATGCCATCTAAGATCTTCGAAAAATATTTCTGAGGTTGAAAAGCAAAAGCAGAAGAAGTCTTTGTAATTATGCAGCATCTTTTGTCAATGAATCTAAAATGACGTTTACAGAGTGTTTCATTGATCTCCCTATCATCTCTGTGAGGTTGGTAAAACAAATTATATTTTGAGCATTTCTGAGAGTTATTTCAAACACTTTTTTTTTTTTTTTTTTTTAAGTATGATGAGCTCAAAAGGCAAAAC
This sequence comes from Enhydra lutris kenyoni, assembly GCF_002288905.1. Lineage (NCBI taxonomy): Eukaryota > Metazoa > Chordata > Mammalia > Carnivora > Mustelidae > Enhydra > Enhydra lutris. Next base: position 6,854,988 of record NW_019154157.1, read on the forward strand.
ACCACTCCAGTGTTCCCTATACTTATAAATCCGAACTCTCACTTTGAAATCCACTTGCCGTGCTGGGCTAGCTCATACCCATTCTCCTGGATTCTGGAGCTCAGAGCTGGCAATGGAGGGTGGTGATCTGACATGTTCTATAGACTTGCATACTAGCTGGGGAGGATTAACAAGAGTCAAAGAGAACTGTCCTGATGACCAAGAGAAAGTCAAGAGAACCAAATCCCAACACATAACCTGCCTCAAAAAAAAATCCCCCTTTCCCCCGCCCAGCGCGCACGCGCGCACACGCACACACACACACACACACACACACACACACACACACACACATACACAGGACACCTCCAAACATACATTTTGCCAAATACAGATTTTCTGTAGCCAGTTCTTCTTTAGGAAGTACAGACGGCCCCGGGGTGTCCAGGCTCAGTCGTGTGTCCATGGAGGTGCCCTGAGTGCTATTTCTGGTCAATACCTAATTACTAGAATGGGTACTTCTTGCCAGAAGAGGCACTGGGGCTGAGAACAGAGCAGAGGCAGGGCAACACTGGGTACCTGCCAGCCAGTACCCTTGCAGACGACCTACAGCTACCTCAGAGGGAAGGTCAGAGGTTAAGGATATAGAAACACCAGGGGTGCAGTGAGTTGGGGGGCGGGTAGAGTAAGCCTTTTCAACCCCAATCTGTGACTCGGGCTTTGCTGGGCAGTTGAAGTCCACGGCTGGACCAGGGCTCACAAACCTCATCTGGAAGAGGACAGCATCCTTCCCAGATTCAGCACGGCCTGGAACTTAGCCCTGTGTCCCTGCTGGCCTCAAGTGAAGGAAAGAATGAGCCCTGGCTGCAGGCTGCCCTTTATTATCACACTGAGAAATCGCCTTCCCCGCAAGGCCTTCAGAGAGTGTGGCTAGTTCTGATAAGGCTGAAAGCTAGGAAGTTCTGTCTGGGGAGTGTCCATGCTTTTCAAAACCCACACTTGAAACTCTTGGTCTGACAATGGAGTTTTTAAATTCTCATTTGAGAATGTATTAACACAAAAAGAACATCAAATGGATAAAAATGAAGAAATTCGCTTTGAAAATCATTTACGTAACATGGTTAATGGCTTCAGAAAATCCAGGGTACCTGCTTGCCTAAAATACGAACAGCTTTTATTTCTTGTGGCAATAAGAGCGGAAGGCTCACCCGGTGGGACAAAAGGACATGCGGGTTGACCAGGTGGTCAGTCAGCAAAGAAAGAGCTACCAGACCCCCTCAGACCCCCTCCCCCACTTTAATTTCCATCCCCATTTCTCCCCTCTTCCCCAGAGATCACCGAGAAGCTCGGCTGACCCAAGACCTGGGAAAGGTCAGATTTTTGAACTAATAGTACCCGAGGGCAGGCCAGACCCTGCTGAAACACAAGCCAGCCTTTCCCCTCAGCGTGAGCCACTGCTTTCTGGCAAAGTCTCCAGGCGACTCAGCAAAGGGTAATAATCATTTGTATGCATATTAGTTTCCCCAAGTACTGATTCCAGGATAAAATTATCCCTTGAACTCTAGTGGCATCATAAGGCAACTGTTTTTTTTTTCTTTCTTTCCTTCTTTTTAAATGCCTTCAGTTCTGTGACAACTTGGGAGGGAGAACCACAGAGAAGCAGCGTTTGTTCTTACGGGGCAATCACTGAACAGCTGTGGGCCGCTCCGGCACCGAGACACGATCGTCATGCCGACTGTCTAGAAATGAGCCCGGTTTGTGGAGAAGAGCAGTCAGTGAGAAGGCGGATTCCGCTGAAGAGAGTCCGGTTCCAGCGGCGCTTCATCTCGGGGGGATACCCAGAATCCCAGCCAACTGGCTACAGGGTACTGAAAAGGCCCGCGGGCTGGCAACATTGACAGGCGTCACTGAGCACACTCAGGGCTTCGCATGACAAACCTACTTGTATAGTTTGAGTAGCTCCAAGGGACATATTCATTAGGGATAGTCATAGTACATGTGACCACAGACATCTGCCTAGAAACCTCAAATTCTACTACGTAAAGAATCAAGTAGAGGTTGTCCCACCGTAGGGGATAGGATGTCAGAGAGCAAACGAATGAATGAGACAGGTTATAGAAGCATGCTTGCCGTCCCAAAGGTGTCCCAATAAGATACTCTTAATACTGTGGTTCCATGGTCTATTTCATCTCTAGGCCATTTTGAAGCTAAAGAGCTGCAGGTTCAAAGAGACATCAAGATATGCAAGTCCTACATAGTAAGGTAAAGTACTGAGGGGACAATCTAACGTGAAGGCTGGCACATAGTACATGCTCAGTAAGTAATTGTCGAATGAACAAATTGACACCCATTTTAAGGACAGTGCTCATTGGCTAAAATGAGGTAAACCTACAGAATATAAGATTTTATACATACATACACACACACACACACACACACACACACACTATTACTTTAATATATACACACTATTACTTTAATATAATATTACATGTCAAGAATGTCTCTCAAAAAAATGGTATGTACATACATGAAGTTTCATACCTTTCCATAAATTTTTGGAAAATGTTGCCTCGAAGACTTTCACAAATTTCTTCTATGTAGGGCTGCAAGGGATGGAAAAGAAATCCCACACTGCATAAATAGGAATCTAGAACACATACTGACGAGACCCGGATGACCTGCATCTCCCACTCTTGCACTTGCCCAATTTTCAGTAACGGATCCATCACCGTGACTATTAGTTACGTACAGCTCAACTATGTGCTCTGTGAAGGTTTGGACAGGTCCATCCTGTTTGCCACTGCTTCCCTATTTCCTGGCATGGTTCCTGCAAAGTCACAGACGCTCCCCAAGGGACCATGGTTGGTTGTCCAGGTGTGTGACCGGTGCAGTCCCATAGGCCTCATGCTCAGAAGAGCCCAGGCCTTGGTTTTGTGTCCCTACCATCGCCATCTTGAAATTCTTAGTTTCTGAACAAGGGGCCCCAAGTTTTTAATGCTGTGCTGGGCCCTGGAAATTATGCAGCACATTTTGTAAATGACTAAAAGTACTGACAATCAGCACTGACATTGAGTTTTAAAGACTAAAAGCTAATGGATCCATGGAGTAAATTTTTTTTACACAGAATCACAGAGCTAAAGGTAGCCCTCTTCTCATTTTGCATATGAGGCTGCAGCACTGTGGGCACGTGTTTTCCCAAGGTCTCAGAGCAAATTCACAGCTAGACCAGGATGAGGGCGCCTGGTTCACTCGTGCAGTGCACATCCCTTCATGGAAAACAGTCTACAGGTGCCTCCTGCACCACGTAAGTCTGAACCACGCAGGTCCACTTACATGTTGACTTTTTACAGACAATACTATAAATGTATTTTCCTTATAATTTTCTTAATAACATTTTCTTTTCTCTAGTTTACTTAATTATAAGAATACAGCATAGAATACACATGACATATAAAATATGTGTTAACCGACTGCTTATGTTATCGGTAAGGCATTCTGGACAACAGGAGGCTATCAGTAAAGTCTGGAGGCGGGAACCAGAAGTTACATGTACATTTCTGACTGCGTGGGGGGTCGGCGCCCCAACCCCTGAGCTGTTCAACGGTCAACTGTATTTATTTTGAAATAATTTTGTCTTACCTGGAAAAGAGTTGATGTCACTTGTTTCTTGGATAGGTGACTTTGAACATGCTCTACGGCTTGCTTTGAGAATGGCTTTCCAGAAAAAAAATTAAAAAAAAAAACACATTTTTTTTTCCCCCACAAATATGAGACGTAACAAACCTCTGTAACACCGTAACACCATAGCATATAATTTAACACAATTACTAAGCAGGAACCTGTGGTAATTATATATATATATATTCTTTTTTAAAGATTTTATTTATTTATTTGACAGACAGAGATCACAAGTAGGCAGAGGAGGCAGGCAGAGAGAGGGGGGAGCAGGCTCCCCGCTGAGCAGAGAGCCCAATGCGGGGGCTCGATGATCATGACCTGAGCCGAAGGCAGAGGCTTTAACCCAGTGAGCCACCCAGGCGCCCCTTTGTGGTAATTATATTGACATGCATTCTTTAAACATCAGCTGGATATCTGTGGGCAACGCAGATGCTTGCTCCTCTGAGCTCCCAGAGTTCTTAGTCAAGAAGGAGGATGAGCACGGGGGCACCTATCAACATACCTAATCACACAAGAGTTTGAGACTACTGTGGTTAAAAAAAAAAAAAAAAAGAGGGGGAGGGGGCACCTGCATGGCTTAGATGGTTAGGCATCTGCCTTTGGCTCAGATCATGATTTCAGGGTCTTGGGATCGAGCCCCACGTCAGGTTCCTCCCTCTCCCTCTACTACTCCCTCTGCTTGTGCTCTCTCACTCTCTCTGTTGAATAAATAAAATCTTTTTTAAAAAAGTAAAAAGAATCTTATTATCACCTTACTAATATACATCCCTCAATTTGTTAATGATGGGGTCCTGAAACTATAAAAATTTCCACTATATAAGAGAAAACAAATGCATGAAAATCCATTTAAGAATTAAAAGCCAGGGTGCTTAGAAGGATGTAGGTTAAGGAAAGTCTTGCTGTGACCACAGCAGAGGGGAGCTGGCTCTAAAAAAAAAACAAAAAACCAGAGCTTACCCCTATAAGAACAACACACTCCCTTCTCCCTCCAAACTTCAAATTAACACCTTTAGGAATGTGCCACAAGAGGAAAAGCTGAAAACGCCCATCATTCTGCCGAAAGCCCTCTAAGCTGCTGAGTGACATAAAAACGAAGTTTCAGTGGCACGCCTGCGGGACATCTGGCATTTGCCAAGGTTCAGCCATTCTCTGGCAAGGTAGCAAGGCACGGAGCATCAGCTGTCAGGACTAGCTCCGGAATTCTGTCTACTACAAGTAGGTGAGGACAACAGAGAAATGCATGGCCAAGAGGTGCCACCAGCCACGGTTATTTGGGTGCAGTAAGAACCGTGAGTGACACAGTAAACACAGACACGCTAAAATAAACCATTATCATGGCCAGCGCTGTCCACTCGAACTTCCTGCCATGACAGCAATGCTGTGTATCTGCGCTGTCCAACGGCAGAGCCCCCGGCCACGGGCAGCTATCAGGCACTGGAAATGCGGCTCGCAAGGCACCGAGGAGGGAAATGTTTAACTCCATTGGATTTTAATTAACTTAACCTTATATCAAAATAGCCACCTGGGGTGAGCAGCTCCTGTACTAGACATGGCAGGCGACGACCGTGAGGCCACTCCTCCAGAAAACTCTTGCAGAGTGAATTATGCAGCGAATTTTTATTACTAATTCTTCCCACTCACTCCTGGTGGAATACTTTCCTAGGAACCTCGTTTACCCTAATGACTGAATGGACTGTTTCTCTGGTTTACAGGGGAAAAAAAATATTCCCACCATTATTTAACTGTTAATAAAATTAACATAATAATTATTACTCTTCCTCATTAATCCAGAGAAACCATCTAAGATTTCTATTGATCAGTATTTGATTTGCCTAATTATGTAAAGTAGAGCCAAATTAACAATAAGAAAGCTGAATTTCTTTTAGCAAGTTTGGAATTGAGACGAGCCTTTCTTTCCATTCATCTGCATGAGCTATCAATTTTATTTTCACCTTTTTCTTTTTTTTGACCGTGAAAGGACCTGCTTCTGGAAATATCCTTGGAGTAGCTAGAGCAACAGCTTCGCGTCAGCATTACCAGCAAACAAATGACAGAAGATGAGATGGGGGGTCCTGTACTGGGGGAGCACTGCTCGATTTCTTAAACTTCTTCCTCCTACTTCACTTTCTAGAAACACCGCAAGCTGCCTCCTGTCCAAACGACAGGCACAGAACAGAAAGAAGTACTTACGTGTGAGCAAGACAGGAGCTCCTTCATGATGTAGGTGTCATAAATTTGCCGGCTTCTGCAAAGGCGGTCTTCCTCATTTTCGAGCTTCTCATATTCTTTTATCTGGGGTTTTCAAAGTTACCATTGTTAGGTATGTCTTCCCAGAAAACTCACTTTATTAAAAGATATTACTTGCCTGGGCAAAAACCACTTCCACGGGAGATTAAGCAAATTGCTGAGCTGGCTACTCCACAGGAAACAACTATTTCTAATGTTGGAATAATGAAGTTGGGATAATTTAAATGCAACGTGAAACATACAAATGGGTTTTTTCCTATGATGAACCTCATCACTTAAATTTAGAAGCACAACATTAGGAAACAAACACTGCCATGGTTACAATTATCTTACAATATACCAGCCAGGGGCCATCCGTCCTTGCCAATTCTCCTCTCCAGAGCAAATACCACTTAAATCTGGCTGTGATTCCATTATAAGACTTAGGATGGGGATTGTTCTTATTCAACTACAACATTACAAAACAGAAGGAAAAAAAAATATATATATATATATACATAGTCAAGATTCCTGCAAAGAGATGTTTTAAAAAATCGGTTGAATATTTTAGAAAGGCATTAATCCAGAGATGAAAGCAAAGGTTTTTTGGGTTGGAGCCTCAGCTGTACAATAAAGTATTAATAAACAGGTTACTTCAAATAGTATATTCCGGTAACTTAGGGAAGCCATGTTAAGACAGGCCAAACACTAAAAATGTGCTTTAGAAATACTTGCTTTCTGTAGAACTGGTCCCAACCCTCTAATCTGATAACAGAAGCTCCTCGACTGGAGAAGTTGCTTTTATTTATTTACAGACATGCTCATAATCCAAAAGATAAGAGAATGAGGACACAAATGAAATACGGAGTTAGCAGGAAGACTGAGGCAAAGATCTTCAATACGATGATTAATTACTATTGTCTGACTTACTTTTGGGAACAAAGCATTTTCAACAGACAGAGAGTTGCTGACACTGACTTTCATAATATCTGAGTATTCTTTATTCTGGGATGATAAAATAGAAATGAAAGTTACCTTTTTACAGTAAGGCTGGGTTTGATAGTTTTTAAATCAAAACCAGTAAATCCTATAAGAATTGCTGATAAAGAAGGGGCACAGTCGGCAGGGTGTGGGGTGTGTAAAATACCGAGGCCCCAGATGAGGGCCAGCTGGCTCACACATAGAGAAATTACTGGGGCCATATTACTGTCCTGAATTGTTGTCATCGGTGTTACCATGAGAGTCACAGATCTGTGACTGCCGGGGCTTAAAACGGAGTGTTGTTGGAACAGACCAAAGTCTGTCATGAAGGCAGGCGGACTGGAGTAGGTTATAGACCATCCAACCAGAAAAGACTCTTCTAAGGCAGCAGCAATCCCCTGCAGTGTTAGCATTACCAAAGGACCTGGGCTTCACCCCCATGAGTTAATTCAGGACACAAGTCTCAGGAGTTCAAACACCATGCCAGACACAAATATGGTAGCTGGGCGGCAACAGAAGCCAGACACCAAAATCCGAAGTCCAGTCAGAAAATAAACAGAGAATCTGGCCGGGTTGACTTTTGTTGTTTTAATTTTAGGTAGGTCCAAAGGTCAATGCAGAATTCTGGGATAACACAGGTAAACTGTTAGTGAACCAAAGGAAACATTTCTGCCTAAACAAGCAAACAAACCCAAGAAATAGTAAGACTTCATGGAATTATTATCCTTGAAAACAAATGTAAAGGAACACAAGATCTGCGTTCCAGGGGGCCTAGGACGCAAGCTGATACCTGTTTAAACAAATGTTGATAATATGGAAGTTTTCCATGAACTGTAAAAATCCGATGCCATGGAACATTCTAGTTTCTTGGGCAAATGATACTTGGACCCACAATACGTGCTTTACTAAAGAGACTAGTGCCACATAAACTCCAACCTGAACAACAGCAAAGGAAGAGCCTAAGGTGTCTGAGTGACTGTGGCTATAATTCAAAATCCACTTCCTGTTATCAGGAAGACCACTAATCAAAGAACACACAGCCCTATCAACCAGCTGTAGACAGGATGGTCTTACTACAATTTGTGCTTGGAAAACACCACCTCTAATTGGGCAGTTAGGTTGACCAGGTCACCTGAGCAGGCAGAGGCCAGAGTTCAAGGTGAAAAATCTCCCCTTGGGCAGAAAAAGACACATTCACTTGGCAACACAGTGCCTTTCTGCTTGAGTGGTTCCAAAGCTCACAGCTGAACACGCAGCCTGAATGAGAGGAACCCTCAGAGCAAGCACTTCTGATCCACCGCTACCACATCTCCACTCTCTCACCACCATTGTAGGGAGATGGCCCTGCAAAGCCACTAATGGCCTCTGCTTGCCCAATCAAGGGTCTCTCTCATCTGTAGCTTGAATGACTCCCCAGCAAGCATGCAACTGGTCTCTTTCACCTTCTTCTCTGACTTCTGTGATCTACACTCTCCAGTGGTTTGTGACGCTGGCTCCTCCTCCTCAGTCTCCCTTGGCTTCTTCCTCCTCTGCTGGACTTCTAAATACCAAAGTCCTCAGGACATGGGGCCCAGGCACCCCTTTTTCACCTGTTATATATTCCCCTCAGGTAAAACTACTCAGTCCTACAGTTTCAAATACGAATTCTATTCAGATGTCTAAGTTGGGATCTCTAGTACTCACTTCTTCCCCTGAGCTCTAGACTCTAAACATCTAACTACGTATTTGCCATTTCCATATCCTCTCTACTCCCGCCAAGCATGCTCGTCCCCTGGCCTTCTTTATCATGAACATGAGAAAAACCATCCTCCCAACTGCTTAAGCCAAAAAAGGAATAATCATCCTTGATTCCTGCTCTTTTGCTCACAACCCTGCTTCTACCTCCCCGTATATCCAATTAATAATCAACCAATCATATTGGCTTTACATTTTATCACAAACCCAGGCTCTGCTTCAGATAATAATCTGCTTTAAAGAACTGCCAAGGGAACAATCTTCCTGAGAAAACAACTGTAAATTCTGGATATATATAAAACCTAACCAGCAAACACTAGTGAGTGACCAGAAGTACGTACATAATGGGGAAGGGACATGGACCAGAAGCTGCAAAGTCAGAGAGGATATTCCTGAAAATCAAGAGCCAGACAGGCAGAGCTCCAAAATTCTGCGTAGAAACTCTTTCAGTATCCCTGCTGGACCTCATGATGACATGTGAGCACGGCAGACCCAAAGCAGTCCAGCGAAGGTTAAAACAATTGAACGAGATTCAGCTGCGACCCACTGTATAAAAAGACAAAGCTTTGAAATTTGAGTAAGCCGAGTTAATTGCTAAAACAAAAAATCAATACCCTCTGAAGAAGCGTATGGAGTTTAGAGTATCTATAATGTATCAATCCTACTGTACAAGATCATTCTACATATCAAGAAACAGGAGTTCAAACACCACCAGTTCTCCCCATGCAAGAGAACAGACCATAAACGAAGACCATTCCAAGATGACTCTGATGTTCGAATTATCAGACAAGGATTTAATGCAGCTATTAGAACTAAACAATGAAGTATGGATCACTGAAAAAAATTAAATAAAAAAAAACTATACTTAAAGACACAACAGAAAATATGCACGTAATGAATAAAAATATAGAAATTGGCAGCAGAAACATATTAATTATGAGAAAAACCAATAAATTTTAGAACTAAAAAACACATCCAAAGTAAAAAATTCAATGGATGGACATAATAGTGGAGTAGAGATGCCAGAAGAGTCAAAGAATTTGAAGACAGACCCATAGAAACTATCCCATCTGAAGAACAGAAAACTTATTTGGGAGAAAAATTGAATAGGGCATCAGTGATATTTGGTATAATATCCAAAAATCAAACATACATCTAACTGGAGTCCCAGAAAGAAGGGAAAGAGAGATTGAGGTAGAAAAAATGCTTTAAGGGTAATGGCCCAAATTTTACCAGATTTGGTGAAAGATACAAATTTACAGATTTCACAAAAGTCAGCAAACCCCACAAAGGATAAACACAGTATCTAAAATCACTCCACTATAATACAGAGATTGTCAAAAATGGGGGAGGGGTGGTAAGCAAGACACTTTTATGTTTGTCTCAAAGAAACAGACTTTATATATAAAAACACTGGTTGAAAATAGAAAGAAAAAGATATATCATGAAAACAATAAGCAAATGAGACTGAATGGCTGTAATAATATCCAGTGAAGTCATTTTCAAGACAAAGACTATCACAAGCAATGAAGATGGACATTTCACATGAAAAGGTGTAAACATAAATGCATATGCACCTAATAACATAGCTTTAAAATACATTTTTTAAATGACAAGAAAAAGAATAGACAATTCTACAGAGTTGGAGATTTTATCATCCCTCTCTCAGCAACTGATAGAACAAAGAGATCTAAAACCAGTAAAGACATGGAAGATCTATCACATCAATCCCCTTAATCTAGTTGATATTTACAGAATATTCACTTAACACTCCCATCTTCAATTTTCCATGGGCTTTAGAATAAAACCTGAATTTGTTACTCTGGTCCCCAACCCTGTCTCCCTTGTCGACCTGATCTTATCTCATACTACCCCAATCCTCTCATCCACTATGAACATACCATTCTGGCCTTCTTTCAGTTCCTCAAACATGCCAAGTTCTTTCCCACCACATCTGGGGCTATGTCTTAGCCACATTTAGTGGAAAATGCTCTCTCTCCTACCCTGCTCTCATCTTCTAAAGACTAGCCTCCTTGTCAGTCAAATCTGTTTCCATGCCCATTCTTCAGAGAGTTAGTCTTTGACCCATCACTCTGCAGTGGCCTCCAAGTCACAACACATCACATTGAGTTATGAGTCTGCTTTCAGTCCCTGCACAGCAGTTATTACTTTCTGATACATTTCCTGTTATTTATTACTTTTTGTCGTCTGTTTCTCTCAACCAGAATAGAAGCTCAAGGAGAGCAAGGGCGTTGTCTTGTTCATCCAAGCAATGTCTGGCACTGGTGTTTGATAAATATTGGTTGAATGAAAGAAGAAAATCCTATGGAATAACTTTGCCTCTGATCTTATAGTTATTCTCTGTTTTCCATGATTTATTTCTAAATTTTTTAGATTTTTTTAGATTTTAGATTTAGATTTTAGATTATTTCTAAGTTTAGGCATATGTACATATTTTTATAAGCTGCCTCTAAATCTAGATGGAACAAAGAAGTAGAACCAACACACTAAGTCATAATTATGTGTCAGTCACTATTCTGGTGAGCTGATTTCATGCACACAACCTTAAGAGACAGGCACTGTGATCCCCCTCATTCTTAGCTGTGGACACCCACGTAGATAAGCTAGAAATTTTGTTTGCCCAAGTTTACATAGTTAGTAACAAGTGGAGTCCAAGTCCAAGCACAGGCGGGCTGAATTTAGAGCTGGCACTTTTAACCACTAAGCTGCAGCCTCCCATACACCTGAAGAGCATGCTATAGATATGGTTTAGAAAGGGACTGTCCATCCGGCATCCTATCTGAGCCTCACACTTAGCCTGTGAAGCATCCAGAGATGATTCCTAACCTCATTTCCACAGACGAGGCAATAGAAGCTCAACCAGCAAGTGCCCCCGTGTGTGCTCCTCAGGTACAAGGACGGTGTATTATTCACATTTGTAAGGTCCAGGTCTGAAGTGTAGATGCTTCAGAGATGGCTCAACCACTGGCCCCAGGTCCCACAGCAAGTGACAGGCACAGCCGCACCAGAGGCTAGCTAGGCCTTCTGTCTAGGAGTCAAATACAGATGAAGATGAAGACTAATTACACCAAAGAAGCAGAAGGCACAGAGTAAGTATTACACAGCGTTACAGACAACAAATGGGTTGCAAACCATCATGGAAGACTGGGCTAGTTGACCAGAGAGACTTGTTAGCAAATATACAAAGTGAGCTAGACCTTAAATGAAGCTAGGCTTTCCACAGGCTGAGAAGGCAAAGCAGCATTCTAGGTTGGAGAAAGGACATACAAAAAGAAACAGAATGGGCTCAGCGGTTAGTGGGAGTTGTCTGTAAGAAGGTAGAGAAAGATAGAGAGGAAAGTAGGTGATGACTAATTTAGAGATGTGTAAATGTCAGAATAAGCTATGAGGCCTTTAACACACTGGAAATGGGTAACCACTAAAAGTCTGGGGACACAGGAAAGTGGAAATACAACATATAAAATATGAATTTCAAGATAACAGACAAAAAAGTTTTCTAGGGATTGGGATCATACAACAACCATCAGAAATAATCAAACTGATAAAACCAAGGACGCAGAGAAGAATTATTAAAAACCTCAAGGCTTAAAGGTGGTACTAATTTAGAAAACTGCATTTGAAGCCCCAAGACTGGATGGTGTCTTTAGTATATGTGCTGCCGAAGCGAGCACTGGATGGTGTCTTCAAAAAAAAAGAATGTAGAGCAAGCTGCTAAGGAACTTTGGATGTTGTCCTCCAAGAAGATAATCTGATAAGCCAGATCCATCGTGTGCCCAATCAGAAGACAGGTGTGAAGAGCTGGGAGCAAGCCAACCAAGAGAAACTCTAATGTTTAAAGTTCAAATGGAAACACATCAGTAGTATTCACCGCCACATTGGCAAGAAGTGCTTAAGAAGCCACGCAAGTAGATTGCCCATCTGTTTCAACCTTGTAAAAATTATCTGTTAAAGATTTCTCTGTATTTGACAAGGAAACTTAGTACTTGCTGAAATTGGGAGAGGTGAGACTTTTAAGAACAGAGAAAGAAACTTCTTTTGACAGATCAAGCTGTGATACTCATCCAGATTACAATTCGGACCAAAATAATAAAAGTCACTTCATAGTGAGTAAGAGCCTTTTGGATTTGGCTTATTTTATATACCTGATGCTAGATGTACATCATATTTTGCCCATTCTCCCTGGAAATACATTAATATAGTTTTAAAAGTATGGAAAATATCAAGTTTACAAGGACATTAATAATCCAGAGAGAATATCCCTCCAATGTTCAAACAAAGACTACTTGTACAAAGACTACTAGTATCAGTCCTAATTATGCTTGGCTTTCTTTGGACCATTTAAAATGCTTTAGAGGATGCCTGGGGGGCTCAGTGGGTTAAGCATCTCCCTTCAGCTCAGGGGTCCTGAGATCCCGGGGTCCTGAGATCCAGTCCCCCGTTGGGCTCGCAGCTTGGTCAGAAAGCCTGCTTCTCCATCTCCCTCTGCCTTTCCTCACTGCTTGTGCTTGCTCTCCTCATGCTCTCTGTCTCTGTCTCTCTCTCTCTCTCATTCTCTAATAAATAAATAAATAAATAATTCTTAAAATGCTTTAGGATAAGGCTACATCATGCTCATAATAGCATATGTCATTTCTTAAATATATTTTAAGCTAAAATATTTCCTAATTTCAGTTCTAATTTCTTCTTTGACCCATAAGTTACTTACAAGTGTATTCATTTCCAAACAGTTAAGCGTTTCTTAGTAAACTCTGTTATTAAATTTGAGTTTAATTCTATTGTGGTCAGAAAACACTCCGAATGATTTTGATCTTGAAATCTGCAGGAACTTTCTTTAGGACCTGGCAAATATTTTCTTTTGGTGTATCTTCCATGTGTACTTTAATGAAGGCAAATTCTATTTTTGCTGGGCGCAGCATTCTATATATGTCAATTAGGTCAAGTTTATTCATCACTTGATTAAGATTTTCTGTATCCTTACTAATTTTTTTTAAATATTTTATTTATTTATTTATTTGACACAGAGAGAGAGATCACAAGTAGGCAGAGAGGCAGGCAGAGGGAAAGGGGGAAGCAGGCTCCCCGCTGAGCAGAGAGCCCGATGCGGGGCTCAATCCCAGGACCCTGAGATCATGACCTGAGCCGAAGGCAGAGGCTTTAACCCACTGAACCACCCAGGTGCCCCAATCCTTACTAATTTTTTGTCTGTCTGTTCTATAAACTCTTAAAGAGTGTGTGCTAATGTTTCCCACCAAGAATGCAGAGCTGTCTCATTTTAGATCTGTCAGTTTTGGCTTTATATATTTTGAAGTTACATTATTTGTAACATACAAGTTTAAGATTGTGATCCTGACCCCATTATCATTATGAAATTATCTCTACCTCCAAGTAGCATTTACCATACACTTGGTCTGATACTGGTGTTGCTGTACCAGCTTTGCTTTGGTTGGTGTTTATCTCTGTATATCTTCTGCCATCCTTCTGTTTGAAGTATGTCACTTGTTAAGCAGTATGTAATGGGGTTTTGGTGATTTATTCAGGCAGACAAACTCAAACTTTTACCAGGGAGCATGCAGTCCATTTACATTAAATGTCATTACTTATGTAGAAGGATTTATAGTTACCATCTTATTATTTTCAATTTGACTCATCTATTTTATGTCCTTTTATTCCTTTTTTAATTAATCCAATATTATTTTATTCCATTTTCCCTCTTTTAACTTGTTAGATATACACATTTAACCCTATTAAGAGTTGCCTTTAGAGATTACAATATGCATCCTTAACTGATTACAAGTCAATGCAAATTACCACTTTCCCTATCCAACTCCCCAATAATCCTAGGATCTTTAAAACACTTTAACTTCTTTAACCCCTTCTTACCTACTATCATACATTTTAGTTTTATATACATTTTAAAATCTAAAAACATTATTGTTTTGCATGGTGAACATTCATTTTTATTTTATGTACATATTACCCTTCATGATGACCTCATTCCTTCCTGCATTTCCATCTGGGATTATTTTCTTTCTGCCTAAAGTATCTCTTCTTAGTATTTGTTGTAATGCAGGTCCACGACTGACAAAATTCCCTCAGTTTTTCTCTGAAAACATCTTTATTTCACCTTCATTTTGAAGGAAATTTTTGCTGGGAATGGAATTCTAGATTGGCAGGGTTTGGGGTGTTGTTTGCTTGGTGTCGTGATTTAGACGGCCACTTCACTGTCTGGTTTGTCTCGCTGCTGCTGTTGTGTGTTTTAACCGTTTCTTCTAAGACGTCATAGTCAGTCATATTATTTGTTGCTCCTTTAAAAGTAATGTGTCTTTTTCCACTCTCTCTCGTTGCTTCAAAGACTTTCTCTTTGTCGGTTTCTATGCTATTATATTGATGTCAAAGACAGTTCTCCTTCATAGCAATCCTACTTGGAGTTTTCTAAGTTCCCTGAGTCTGTAAGCAGCTCTCATCACTTTGTAAAATTCTTACTATTATCTCTACAAATATTGTTTCTGCCCCATTCACTCTCTTCTTCTATATATTCCAATTCTACATATGTTAGTCCTTTTAGCCACATTCCACATGTCTTCAATATCCTCATCTATTTCTTTCTTATAGGCTTTCTTCTCCATGTTTCAGTGTGAAATTATCTATTGACCTGCCTACTTATTAATCCTGTCTTATGTTGTAACTAATCTGCTATTGATTCTAGTCCTTAGGTTCCAGTTTTAAATATTACACTTGATGTCCCAGATTATCCATTTGGTTCTTCATAATAAATTGGACTGAAATTCACTATTCCTCCATCTGTTTTGACTATCTTTTCCTCTATTGTCTTAAACACATTATTTATGGTTTGGGGTTTTTTTAATTATTTACAGTTATTTTTAAGTACTTGTCAGCTAACTTCAATATCTGAGCTACCTGTGGGTCTACTTCTATTACCTTATGAGATATGTGATCTTGTATCTTAGATGTCCACTATTTTTTTTCTGTATGCTAAACATTATAGGGTCTCTCTATATAACTTCCACCTGCAAAAAAAGGACAGAGGCCTCTCTTGTACTCTGCTACACGGGTGGAGAGAGAGCTCATCACCCAATATGGGATGGGACTGGGCTGGGTCTCCATTTTTGTAAGACTCAGTCTGCCTCTGGTTTGCCCTTGTTCCTAAGGCATGGCTCTCCACGGAGTGCACTGAAAAGCCTTTGTCTGCACTAGACTCAGTTTTGCCTGCAGGAAGTTTTCAGAATAGCTCGTTGGCCTCCTTGATATAATTCTTGAGAGGGAGACTAATCACACGTTTGGGGCTCCTCCAGTTTCATTTGTTTCTTACTCTAGCCCCAGAAACCTCTTCTGGCTTTTCTGTCTCCCAAAAGCAGCCTTCTATCTGGGGCCAAATCTGGACACTTGTCTGCTCACTACACCTGGAACTCAGTAGCTGCCCCAGGTGATAAGTAGCTACAGATTTTTAGTGTCAATCGACTGCTCCCTAGGGTTTTCATCTCTTGCCTGTTCTGTTTTCAGATTCCACCACAGGTCCAGATTTCAAGACAGCAGCGTGAGGCTGTGAGGCTTCCAGAAGTTCGTGGCCTATGTCTTCAGCTCCATTCCAAATGTCTTACTGGGGAAACCAGCTGTGTGCCTGAGAGTCCCCTTTCCCACCACATCTCCAATTTGTCACTCTGGCCATGTGTGACCAGAAAACGTTCGTGGTTTCTCTTTCACTCAGTGGAGGCCCTCTGCCTCAGCTTATGTCTCCAGAATCAGCAAGCTTCTGCAGAAAATCAAATGGCTGCTGATCCTCAGTGCCCCTCCGAATGATAATCCCTCCTCTGGAGGTTTAACCCAACTATTCCTCAGTGCTTCCAGAGCCCTTGAAAATATGATTTTTACAGACTTTGTCAGTCTCTAGTCCACTACAGATTATACCTTGTGCTGCTAATTGGGGTCAATGAATTTCTACATATTAGTAAGATACGCAGTAGTCTTGATATTTTCCAAAGTACAGTCTACATATGCTTTTACAATAAAAGCATCAGTAAAACAGTAACTTCTTACCTCTTCATAAAACTTCACCTGAGGTACAGCTTCATTAATTTCATTCAAACAAAAATCTTTAAATAGCAAGAAACCTAAAGGAAAAGAATAAGAAATTTCAGGGTGGGCAATAAATTGAAATTTTACCCCACAGGATGTTTCCAAAGTAGTATGTTTATATTTCAACCTCTTCCTCCCCTACCTTCAAAAATAATAATAAAGATTTGGGGGCACCTGGGTGGCTCAGTTAGTTAAGTGGCTAACTTGATTTTGACTCAGGTCATGATCTCAGGGTTGTGAGCTTGAGTCTCACCTTGGGCATAGAGTCCACTTAAGATTCTCTCTCTCCCTCTCCCTCTGCCCCTCCCCTCTCCTCCCTCCCTCTCAAAAATTAACAGTAATAATAAATATTTCAAAGGGGTAATTATACCCTAGAAGAAAATACTCCACATAAAGTAAGAGTACCCTATACCTGGTTCCTTGCTTTGGGTTCCTTCCCTGCTGCCAATGCCCGCCCCCCACTTTTCAAAACTACATGATAAGCAGTGCCAATAGTCACCACTGCTTAGAGCCACTGGTCACTAAAGCAAACGGAAGAATAACCAAAGAAATAAGAGGTACAGGTAGTGTGGAAGTGTTGGTAAGAGTCATCATAAAGCTAGTAAATACTATGCACACAGAAACAGGACAAAATCCCTCCCCACATAAAAAAAGACAGAAGGACTTTCATGACCTTCCCAGGCTTTCCTCTTACCACTTACTACCTCGAAATACCAAACACCCTGTGCCAGAGCAGACTACCCACTCCCAGATTATTCTCTGCTCCCCTTTCACCCACCAGCACCTTACACCCAGAACACAGACTCCATTGCACAGTGCCTGGTACACAGAGGAGTCCGAGAGATGTTTGCAGAACAAATGCATGTTGACATAACCCTTCCAACATGGCTCTGTCAAGGTACTTAGCACACTACAACTAGTTACCTATTTATAAGTCCCTCCTGCATTTGCAAACCAACTGCCTAGCCTAATGCCCAGCACACAGTCAAGCCTAAATGAACACATGAAGTTCACTGTGACAAGCTGATACCAAACTGAGGGTAGAGATTATAGAAGGTCAAAAACAAATTTACAAGCCAAAAAAAAAAAAAAAAAAAAAGTCAAAACAGGGGTCAACTCTTGGTTTTAGCTCAGGTCATGATCTCAGAGTCATGAGATCAACCCCAGCACAAGCACATCGTCTACTTCGGATCCTCTCTTTCTCTCCCTCTACCCTCCCTGCTCGTGCTCTCTCTATCTCAAATAAATAGATGAATCTTAAAAAAAAAAAAAGTCAAAAGAATGAAAGGACTGCTGGAAGAAACAGAAGTCAAAGGAGGGAACTGGAGGAAAGACTCAACAACAAGTCTAAGAAGTAAGGAGAAGGTAGACTGGAGTTCTCTAGGTAGGACAGAGAGAGCCAAAAGAAGGAGCTTTGATAGGTTTTAACTAAAGTTAGCCAAAGAAAACATGTAACTTGAACCTGTCCATTACTACTCCATTAATTCCCCTCCATAGTTCCAGGAGGATGACCTCTGAAAATAGTAAATGTTCACTGAGAGGAGCTAGAATAAAGTATTAGGACTCCTTAGTTACATCGGCAAGGTCAGAATGACCAGGGTCGGGTGCGGACTGGCGGCAGGGACATGGGCACACTCATTTCATCTCCGGGAACTGAGGACAGACTGACATATGAAGCAAGAAGAAAATTCAAAAAGCAAATAGAGTTGATGCAAATTTCTACCTATTTGCACATCTGTATTTTCATTTTAAATAAGAGACATGGTTACCTTTTCATTCTCATGCATGTCAAAGTATGTAATTTCAAATTTCCCTTGTCATTTCTTCTTTGACTCATGAGTCACTCAGAAATATGCAGTTTGAGTTCCAGATATTTTGGGGTTTTCAGGTATTTTTCTGATATTGATTTCTGGTTATTTCTGCTGTGGTCAGAGAACATATTCAGCATGATTTCAATGCTTTCAAAATTTATCGAAATGGCTTTGGCCCCAAATTTGGTCCATCTAGGTAAATGCTTCATGGGCACTTGGGGGGAAAAGTATATACAGTACAATGTTCATTAACAAAATACAAAGGCAATGAAGCTGAGTTGGTTGGTCTGGCTGTTCAAGTCCCTCATCCAAATCCTTAATGACTGTCTCCTTATTCTATCCATTACCAACAGAGGACTGTTGAAATCCCCATCAGTAACTGTGGATTTGCTCATCTTTTTTTGGTTGTGTCACTTTTTGGTTGATGTATTTCTTTTTCTATTTTGAGGAGAGATAACTAAAATGAGAATTTGAACTGAGGTTATTTTGACCATACAAGAGATGTTCTTGTGACATCTAAACGACAAATGAACTAATATGCCACATATGGTCCGCTGCCTTTGGGCTGAACTTGGAATCAAGGGGAAATGGCTCAACATGCCCACCGTGCTCTCTGGAATCAAGGCCTTAGGTTCTCCTCCAGCCTCTCATACTGTTCTCTCTCAAGCTCCCTGCGCTGAGGCCACATGTCTGCATTCCAGTTCCTCTCTAATACCAAACCTGATCTGCTCTCAAGGTTATCAACTTGCTTTCCCCACTTCCTAAAACATGCTCCCTAACCTTGTGGACCTGCAGAGCTCAGCTCAAATGCCCCCCTACCCTTAGGCCTTCCAGCATTTTCATTCATGTTCCTTCTCTCTCTGAGACACACATGGACACGCTTTTATAGCACTTGTGACTAGCAAAAATTATCATACATATATGTTTGCTTGTTTCATATTATATTGACCTCCCCCACAACAATGTAAACTGCATATGGGAAGGCCACAAAGGTCTTATTCTCTACAACATATGCAGGACCGAGAACATGATAGAGAGGGACTGCAGAAGGAGAAACAAGGGAAGGAGGAAGGAAGGGGACATGGGAGAGGAGGGACAAGTAAGGAAAAGGGAAGAGGGAGGAAGGAGGGAGGGGAGGAGGGGGAAAGAAGGAGGATGAGGGAGAGAGAGTTGAATGAATGCACATCTAACTGCAAATGTTTCTACCTGCTTCTTTAGTGCAATTTCCATTGTCAATGCGTCGGGTGAGCAGAAGAATGACTAACATACTGCAGGAAAAAAAGCCCCATTATTTTCCTCATGTCTGCACACAAACTGAAGCCTTACTTTCTGTCTCAGCAGCTACTAAAAGGGAACAGCAAGAAGAAAGGTGTTTTGCCTTTTGGATAAACTCTAGATCACTGTGTTTCAGGCTGAGAGCAATTTCCCTTCTATAGGCTTAAATTACACACAAAAACCCCCAAATGAAGCATCTCTCAGATTAGAACAAAAGCTAAAGGGCAAAAATAAGGAAATAATTTGAATAACAGGTTCACTTCATCAATGGTTTTTCTCCAGATTTTAAAGAATAAAGAATGGCGACCCAACACCTGCCTTTACTAGATAACTGTGGAATGTGTTTACCCTTGTTTCTACATTTGGGCCACTGCAAACTGCCTGCATACTGATTAACTTTTGAGTATATATAACATCCAGAAAAAGTAAACTATCCCAATTTGTCACCACAATACTTTGCAAAAATTAGGAGAAAGAATTGTACTGTAAAATACCAAGGAGAATTTTTTTATAATATGCAAATATAACTTTTATACTGCATTTTATTAAATATCAATTAAGAATGTTTTAAAGTATCAAATATGAATTTCTATGAGAAATTCTGAACTGTTACTTCCTTAAAAATTTTCAAAGGAGAAAGAAAAGTTATGAAAAAAAGTCTTAGGTGGCTGGGTGGCTCAGTGGGTTAAATGCCTCCAGCTCAGATCATGATCCCAGGGTCTTGGGATCAGGCCCCACATCGGGCTCCCTACTCAGCGTGGAATTTGCTTCTCTCTCTACCCTTCCCCCTGCTCATGCTCTCTCCCTATCTCACTCTCTCTCTCCCTCAAATAAATAAATTTTTTAAATCTTTAAAAAAAAAAGTCTTGCAAGAAATGGTATTTGTCCTAGGTATTGCCAAGGAGACTCAAACACTGGGAAGGATAGTTTATGTAATTGCTAGAAATTTCTACCAATACTGACTGATTTGACTAGGCATTTCCCAAGTCTTTACTAAGAGCCACTGTGCTATACATTAGGGATATAATGGTGAAGACAGAGTCTTTTTCCCATACGGGACTTACGGATTTGGTGTAAGGGACAGACAAAAAAATAGTACACAAAGAAAATAAGTGCAATTTATGTAAATGATATAAAGAAATTTCAAAAGTACTTAGATTGATGATAAAAAGAAGGAAATGCATGTCATACAAAATGACAATAAGACCTCCCTGGGCTGTGAGATGAACAAATTACAAAGCATTTCAGCTTAGAAAAGGCTAAAATGTTTAATCTTACTCCTATTCAATAATATATTACAGGTCTTAGCCAGTACATTAAGGCAAGAAAAGGAAATAAAAGCTACTCAAAATGGAAAGGAAGAATTAAACCTGATTCTATTCAGGGCACCTGGGTGGCTCAGTTGGTTAAGTGTCCAACTTGTGAGTTTTGGCTGAGGTCATGATCTCATTGGTCATGAGACCAAGCCATATGTTAGGCTCCACACTCAGCAGGGAGTCTGCCCGAGATTCTCTCCCTCTGCCCTTCCTGTCCCTCTCTAATAAATAAATACATCTTTTAAAAAAGTTTTTTAAACAAAACTGATTCTATTCATAAATAAGCTGCTTATCCACATAGCAAATCCTATCTACAATGTTACTAGGAAATGTAAGTGAATTTAGCAAGGCCCCAAGCTACAAGGCCACTAGATAAGAATTAATGACATTCTGATATACTCAGATCACACAATTTTAAAACAAGTCCATTTGCAATAACATCAAAGAATAAGCAATACTTAGGAATAAATAAATAAGAGATATGTGACTATTACGTTGAAAACTATAGAATATTACTGGTAGAAATTAAGGTAGACCTAAATAAATAAAAAGACTTACTCAGTTTAATGATTGGAAGATTCAGTATTGCTGAGATGTATATTCTCCCAGAAGTGATCTTTAAATTCAATATATAATTCCATTATAATCTCTGGAGGCTTTTTTTTTTAAGATTTTATTTATTTGATCACAAGTAGGCAGAGAGGCAGGCAGAGAGAGAAAGGGGGAAGCAGGCTCCCTGCTGAGCAGAGAGCCTGATGTGGGGCTCGATCCCAAAACCCTAGGATCATGACCTGAGCTGAAGGCAGAGGACTTAACCCACTGAGCCACCCAGGGGCCCCTCTGGAGTCTTTTTAAAGAAATTGACAAGCTTTGATTCTAAATGTGTATGGAAATGCAAGAAACCTAAAATACCCAAAACACCTTGAAAAACAGGAAAGAAGTCCAAGGACTTATACTACCTGATTTCAAGATTCATTACACAGCCATGGTAATCAGCGTGGTACTGGCATAAGACTAAATCTGTGGAACAGAACTAAAGATCCAGAAAAACACCTTCACTTGGATGGTCAGCTTATTTTCAACAAAGGCACTAGAGCAATTTATTGGGAAAAGAAACTCTTCTCAATGAGTGGACTGGGAAAACTTATATCCCAATGAGGAGGGAAAAAAGGCAAACCTTACCTCTCCTCTTATAAATAATTAAATTGAGACTGATCATAGAATTAAATGTAAAAGGCAAAATTATAAAACTTCTAGAAAATGTATAGAATATCTTCACAGAAAATACGTATGCAGAAGATTTCTTAGACAGAAAATGAAAAAAAAATAATAAATTAGACTTTATCAAGATTTAGCACTATGTTCATCAAAAGACACTTAAGAAAACAGACCAGACACAGACTGCAGATAAAATATTACAAAATTTAAATCTGAAAAAGGCCTTGCATTCAATTTATATATACTTTTTAATAAAGCCTCTTACAAATCAATTTTTAAAAGAAAACCACCATAAAAAAAAGTGTGTATAAATTTGAACACTTCATAAAGGAAGAGATAGGAGTGGCCAATAAGCACTTGAAATGGACTCCATGTCATTGGTCATCATGCACATGTAAGTTAAATCACTTTGAGATACCACTGCACAACTATCTGAATGGCAGAGTTTTAAAAAGACTGACAATACTGTATGCTAGCAACCAGAACTCTGATTCGCTGAGGAGCATATACAATGCCTTAGACTCCTCGTGCTTCTGAGTCAACAGGCAAAGAAGGGAGTTGCTTGCTGGCTGGGGTGACTGATCCTGACTAGCCCAGGGGACACTGGACGCCTCCTGCACCATGGAGGGAAAGAAGAGTATGTGTGGAATACAGGAGATCCCCTCTCTTAATATGACCATGCCCTGTCATTAATGTCAACGGAAAACTACAACAACACAATTTAGGCAGGACTGCTAATGGCCCAGACCCTTCAGGAATGAAGGCTAAGTCACCAACACCAGTTACAATGTGTGATCAGTTACAGAAACAACGACTGTAACTGTCATGAGTATTTCCTCCTTATTGCCTGTGTATGTGTGTATTAAACAAGTAACTTTGTTTTCTCCCCCCCCCATTATGCCCTTACCCAGTAACATAAGGTGTACTAACTTTGTAGCATAGTAAATGTTGTTAACTCTACATTGTGGCATTTACGATACAGGATACCAAGAAGAGTGAACATTCCTTATCATTTCGCACCCCCTCTGGGGAAAGGGTTAGCGCATTTTGGTTATATGCAGGTAGTCGTATCATCGTTGGGTGGGGGGTATGATCTTATTATCTCTATTAGAGAATTAAATACAGTCTAAGGAGATGCACAGATGCCAAATGACAAAAGATGGACTTGTGATGGCAATTTTTGTGTTAACTTAGGGTATTTGGGGATACAATTGACATCTAAATTGGTGAACTGCTGAGTAAGCAGACCGCTCTCCACAGTGTGGGTGGGCATCATTCAATGAGCTGAAGTCCTGACTAGGAAAGAAAGACCAGCCTCCGTGAGGAAGAAGAAATTCTCCCAGCGGACGGCCTCCAGACTTTATCTGCACATCCGTTCTCCTGGGTCTCGGGCCGGCCAGCCCACTCTGTGGATTCGGACCTGCCAGTCTCTACAATCACAGGAACCAATTCCTTATCATTAATCTCTCTCCCTAAACACACACACACACACACACACACACACACACACACACCTATTGGTCCTGTTTCTCTGGAGAACCCTTGATTACCACAGATTTTGAGCATTCTATAGAATGTATACTCACTCAGGAAAATAGTCTGAACATTTCGTATAAAGTCAAACACACCTGTAACACACAACTCAGCAACTCCACTATTAGGGTATTTACCCAGTGGTAACACATGGCTCCAAAAAGATGTGTACATGCATCTTCATAGCAGGTATATTCATAATTTATTTGAAATAATCCAAAGTCCATCAACTGAGGGATAAATAGTGATATTTTCATACAATGGGTTCCTAGTCAGCAATAAAACCCTGGAAGATATAGCAACATAAGTAAATGCCAGGCATTTTGCTTGTCCAAAGGCACCAGACACAAAAGAGCATATGCTCTGTAATTCTCTGTGTATGAAGCTCTAGAACAGGCAAAACTAATCTACAGTTAGAAAAAAGGAAGAAAAGGGGGCATGAAATTGACTGGGAAGGGCATAAGGGAACTTTTGGGGGGCAAAATGTTCTGTAGCTTGATAGAGATGTGGGCTTGCGCATTTATCAAAATGAAATTGTGAACAGTAGTACAAGGAAATTTACTTTAAACAATATTAACTCTAGGGAGTAGGTCTGCATTTCCTAGCAACATGAGTTGGCAGTTCTGAAACTACTCATGGTGCATTCTAGGCTTATACAAATGAGCAACTACATTGAGCATAACAGAAGCCTTCTTGAAAAAAAGGTAAAACGGAGAAAAAAACAGAAAGGATACTGTAGTAATGGATTAGAATGGGGTATCCATTTGAGCTCACTGTTTTTACCAGAAAGACAAACAGATACACACACACACACACACACACACACACACACACACACACACACCCTTGTTCTTTCACTGAGAAGACCTAGAGTCCATGAACATGTCTAGTGCCCGCGTTAGGGATTCCCAACACCATTTTCTATTAAAAGGAACTAGAGACCCTTGAAGAAAAGCTACTTGATTCTAGGGCAGGGGCAGTGAATACCAAGTTGAGCTCCAGACGTCTTATTTTCCTAGACAGTAAGACAGTAAGAAAGGCTCAAAGGATGATGGGGACATATCAACAGGACACAGGAACCAGCTTGAAGAGGCTCCCACTAGCAAAACTACACCAACTAGGATATCGAAACCAACAATATAGCAATGGATTCAACCACAGGCTAAACAAAGGATCCAAGGGCCCATACTGATAGACAGCCTGGGGTTGGGGGGATAGGAAAGAAAGAAAGGGAATAAGGAAGGGAGAAAGGGGAGGGAAGAGATGGGGAAGGAAGGAAGGAAGAGGAGGGAAGGAGGGAGGGAAAGCTCTTAGAGACAAATGCCAACTAAAAACTGTAGAAGGAATAATGGAGCTCAAAAGTAAATGGGTGCTAAAACAGAAGGTAATAAAAGTTTGATGAGAATACTCACATAGTCTCAAAAGCGATTTCCCATATATTACTTACTCCTTACAACAGGAAAGCCTGTAACTCCACAGTGGAGAACCCTTGCACACACCCACATTAGGCAAGGGATCAAAACTGACCTCACCCAGCATCAGGATGCAACAGTATCACACGCACTGCAGACAGCGTATGTCATCAGAGGTCTTCCCAACAAAATGCAAATTCCGAACCCAACTGCTATGGGACAGTAAATGAAGCAAAACAAAGGGCCATTTTACAAAATTGGCCTGTACCCTTTAAAAATATTAAAGTCAAGAAACCCAAAGAAGGCTAAGGAACTTGGCCAGATTAAAGGAGCCTGAACACGTAGTGACAACAAAATGCAAGTGTGACCCACGACCGGATCCCAGACCGGGAAAAATCAGAGCCAAGATGGACATTCTGGGGGTAACTGTTAGACTCTGGATCTAGTCTGCGGATTAGATGACAGTATTGCCCTGGCGTTCAGTTTCCTGAGGGTGAACATCGTACTGTAGTTATCTAAGGGGATGAATGACCTCGTCCTCAACACACGCAGACTGAAATGCATAACGGTCGAGGTATGAGGTAAATTACTCCCGTGTAGTTCAAAAAGAACCACAAAAGACAGAATGATAAGGCAAATGTAGCAGAATATATATCACAGTGAAGCCATTTAAAGGGTACCTAAGAGTTCTTTGAAATGTTCTTATGAGTTTTCAAGTTTGAAGTTATAGCAAATTAAATGTAGGTAAAAATAAAGAGTTACAAGAAAAAAGGTAAATTCGTAAAAATAACATGACTGAAATTCTATACAATTATTGGAAAAGGAAGTTATGTTAAAGAAAAGCAACTGAAATTTGGCCTTTTAACAATTAAAATTTTTATGTGACTCATAATAGAAATTATTGTTATAAACCTGGCTTTTCAAAGATTGATTCCTTTCATAATTAGCAATTTCCTGTCACCTTAAAGCTACAGGGTTCCTTGAAAAACACAATACAATGGGAAAGCTAATATAATTGAAACAGAGCAATGCTTATTATAAGCGCCATTATCATTAAACTTAATTCAGAGAGAGGGGGGAAAAAGGTGGTTTAATGTAGCAAATTAGAGCTCCACGTTTCAAGAGTTCTCTAAAATATTTTTCCCTAACGGTGTGAAGACTATCACTTCATGTACTGCATTTCTTTATGTCTTCAGAATAAACCACACTATGCAGGCAGGCATATCAACTCCCATGTTTCTGGAAATTTCCTTCAACCCCTTGAAGCACCTCAAAGCAATTTCCTTATAACTTGTCATCCAATATCACAACACATATCATGAGGTAGCCCCACCGACCACACTAGATTGTATACAAACCAGGACTGGAAGCGAAACACATCAGACCTCAAAGCTTAACCTTCCATGTGAACAAATTAACGAACAGGTGCAGGGTCTTTAACAGGAGGGCTTTTATTCAGGTTTAAAAGGACAAGGCCTTGGATTAGTTAATCTCCGTATTTCTTCAACTCTGGGATTCTATTACTCTAGATAAAATGAAACTAATCACATTATAAAGGCATGGAATGAATGGTGAAGAACACATAAAGGTAACTAGTAACGACAAAGTCAAAGAGAAGAAGAAAATCCAACAAAGCAAGCTGGCTAGTGGCTACTTAGAAAAGCCCGTAAGAGCACCCGGGGAAGGAAAAGAAGTCAGTAATACGATGATCCAAGGACAAAAGTAAAATCAACCAAGGTCATGAACGCTTGCCAGAATTCTGCTGTGCAGCCTAACAATCAAATTATTTTTTAATGAATAAAGTTTAAAGTTTCAGGATTTAGTCAAGAGGCATTCAAATACAACATAAGAAATAAAATATTTAAAATACTGCCTTGAAATAATAATCTTTTCTGAGAGATAACGGAATCAAAAGAACCCTAAATTATAATTTGAGAATTCAACTAATTAAACAGATTTATTCATAAATTTACTGTATACCAACTATTGGTAGAATACTTCTACATACTAGCAACAAATAATGGGAAATTTACAATTACACACAATATAAATTTATGGTAACACTAAAAAACAGAATGTGTTGAGAAGGAATCTAAGTAAATATGTACAGATTTGTATGCTGAAAGTTATAAAATACTCATGAACAATACTGATGAGGATTCAAATAAAGGAGAAGAGATAGCATATTCATAGATCAGAAGACAATATTGTTGAGATGTCAACTTTCCCTATATCGATCTATAGATTCAATACAATCCCAGTCAAAACCCCAGTAGGAGTTTTTATAGGAATCAATAAACTGGTTCTAAAATTTGTATGAAAAAGGGAACAGGGGCGCCTGGGTGGCTCAGCCGGTTAAACCTCCGCCTTCAGCTCCGGTCATGATCCCAGAGTCCTCGGAGCTTGCTTCCCCCCCTCTCTCTGCCTACTGTGGTCTCTGTCTGTCAAATAAGTAAATAAAATCTTAAAAAAAAAAAAAAAGAAAGAAAGAAAGAAAGAAAGAAAAAGAAAAAGGGAACAAAAACAGAAACAAAACCACCCGACTTTTTTTGAAAAAGAAAAATGAAGTGAGAGGGTTATGCTAGCTGATTTCCAGACTTCTTACAAAGCACAGTAATCAAGGCAGGGCATTTTTGGGAGAAAAAGACACACACACAGGTCAGTGGATGAGAATGGAGCCCAGAAATAGAGGTGTACATGGTCAGCTGATTCCTGACCAAGGCGCACAGGCAATGCGATGAGGAGACAAAAGGTCTTAAACAAATAGCGCTGGAACTACTGAGCATGCGTAGAAGTGTGTGACTGCTACAAAATTAATTCAAAATGGATCAGACACTTGGACAAAAGTCCACAAACTATAAAATCTGTAGGAAAATAAACATACACAAAACAACCTTTGCAATCTTGGGTTAAGCATAGAGTACTACGATCTGACATGATTTATGAAAGAAAAAAACTAACAAACAGGACTTAACTGAAATTTACTACTTCTGCTCCTCCCAAGTCATGCTTACAAAAATGCAAAGCCAAGCCACAGATTCAGAGAAAATATGTCCAAAATATGTATCTGATAAAAAACTTATAACCTAAGTGAATAAAGAATCTCAAAATCCAATAATGAGAACACAAACAACACGGTATTTTTTTAAAAACTGAAAAGATTTGCACACTTTACCGAAGAAGAGAAACCCATGAAGAGATGTCCAACATCAGTAATCAGTAGGAAAATGCAAATTAAAACCACAATAAGATATTGCTATATTTATCAGAATAGCAAAAAAAAAAAGGGGGGGGGGGAAACAGCACCAATGCTGGTAAGGATATAAAACATCTGGAACTCTCATGGACTGCCGGTCAGAAGACAACAAGTCCTTTGGAAAACATTACTTTAACGTTAAACATGCAGTTGCCATTCTACCCAACAATCCGCTCCTAGCTGTTTACCCAAGAGGAAAGAAGGATAAACGTCCTTATATTCACAAAAAACCTATCACAGATATTTACCCTAGAGACAATTCTCCCAAACTGGAGATAACCCACGTGTTCTCCAACTGGTGAATTTACCCTAGAGACAATTCTCCCAAATTGGAGATAACCCACGTATTCTCCAACTGGTGAATGGACGAACTATGATGCAGCCACAGGCCAGGCTCCTGCTTAGTGACACTTAAGAATCGGCTATGGACCCAGCACCACAAGTGCATCCCAAACGCGTCACTCCAAATGGACGTGTAGGACCCAAAAGCCTAAGCCTCCGTGGCTGCACTGAGGTCATTCTGGGGAAGAGTAAGCACAGGAATGAAGGTCAGAACAGTGGATGAAAGGGGGTAGGGAGTGGGGAGTGAAGGGACACTAGGAAATCTGGGGAGGTGGTGAACTGCGCTGTGTCTTCATTTGGGTAGTAGTTACACAACTTTATGCACTTGCCAAAACTCAGAAATCTGTATGCTCTGGATGGTGAATTTTGCTTTATTTAACTTATACCTCAATAAACCTGACCCCCTCCCCCAAAAGAGTGGTGTGAAAGAAGAGAGAGAAATAAGACTGAGTACTTACAACAGAGCCAGGAACAAGGCTCAAAAGACGTTCCTGGACAGTGGCTGTAAGGAGGGGCCACAAATAGGAATCTAGAATTTCTGGAAGCCAACGCCTGGTCACTTACCTCGTCATCAAAGTCTATTGGACTTTTTCATAAAGCAGAAGTTTATATGGAAGAGAAAATCATTCACACCCAGAGGCATGGAAGCAAAAAACAGAATTACGAAGGTTTTTGGTAACACTGAGGTCACAACGACGACCCTCACACACCCAGGATACACAACACCCTTTACAAGTGAAAATGAAATCATAAATGATAGATAAGCAAACTCATAAATTTTAAAAAAACATACAGATATTGAAAACTCTACCAAAGGGTGTCATGTTCCTCCAGGCTCAATATTACCAGACCAAATTCCTAATGAATTTTCCCTTTCATTTCTTTCAACAGGAATAAATAAAAATTGAAATAAATTTTTAGCTAACTATATTTATCTATTTCATATAAACCATATATTTATTTTTATTAGACTCTATCACACTGGAACTTTCACTTCTTGATTTAGAAGTTTACAGGAGAAAATTATAAATGAAATGTAATTTAGAAATACTGTCACTAGTTAGGACTTCTAAAATCTAAGTTATCCATCCCACCCCTGATGTAAATTCATAAATACTTGTAGATTAATTAATGGGCTCCTTTATTTAGATACTGGAGTGATCTGGGGCCCTGAATATCAAGAATCCAGCAGACAAAAGCACAAATGAATGTAGCGAGAGAAAAATTCATGGAATGTTCTAAGCAACCGACTCTCAACTCAAAAGGAAATAAAGGAAATCAGAATAGAGAGGAAAACATAAAAATACCGTGACAAGAAAACTCCATCTAGAGTCTTCTAATAGCTAGCTTGCTTTCAGTTTTTTTTAAACCATTTTATTATAAAATGATAGTAAAGAATGAAAGGTCACCACACTCATATTCTTTCCAGACTGTGGTTGATTTTTTTCATTTGTCACAGTTCTGTGCACATCTCAGAGTAAACAAACTGATAATTAAAGTGATATTCAAAATAATTGAAAATGAAATAAAAATATTATTTTAGTAAGCCAACGGATAGATATTTCCCAAAGACTTCTGCAGGAGTGCTGGTTAAAATTGGCATGATGGAAACTGTGGCATGAGTACACACACCACAGATGAGACATGGCTAGGACAGAATGGGTGCCTAGGTGTGGGTGTGAGAGCAGGCGTCCATGCTGAGTCTAACCATTATGCTAACAAGGTAGAAATAGAGTTAGAGTCAACCAGTCTATACATGTGTGTCTACTTTGTCATCCCTCCTGAGGCTGTGTACTTAGGATCTGAGCACTTTCCTAACATACAGAAGTATAAACATTCATTTAAAACAAAGGAGAGGGCGCCTGGGTGGCTCAGTGGGTTAAGCCGCTGCCTTCAGCTCAGGTCATGATCCCAGGGTCCTGGGATCGAGTCCCGCATCGGGCTCTCTGCTCAGCAGGGAGCCTGCTTCCCTTCCTCTCTCTCTGCCTGCCTCTCTGCCTACTTGTGATCTCTGTCTGTCAAATAAATAAATAAAATCTTAAAAAAAAATAAAAATAAAAATAAAAAATAAAACAAAGGAGAACCAGGGCACCTGGCTGGCTCAGTGGGTTAAGCCTCTTCCTTCAGCTCAGGTCACGGTCTCAGGGTCCCGGGTCCTGGAATGGAGCCCCACATCAGGCTCTCTGCTCAGTGGGGAGCCTGCTTCCCCCTCTCTCTCTGCCTGCCTCTCTGCCTACTTGTGATCTCTCTCTCTGTGTCAAATAAATAAATAAAATCTTTAAATAAATAAATAAGTAAGTAAGTAAGTAAGTAAGTAAGTAAGTAAAACAAAGGAGAACCAACCACTGAGTATTTCTGGCATGATGCTCTGTGAAACGAAGGGCTACTCAAAGCGATTATAATCTCACTGGAGGTATGGACAGACGGCCTTACTGCACTCCATTAGCTGATGCCCAGTTGGCTGTGCAGAGGACAGAGGCATCGCCTCGTTCAGATACCTGCCCCCAAGCTCGCCGGGCTCCCCGCCTAGCCTCCAGGCCCCTTCCCAATCCCTGTGGCTGCTACCGCCCTCCATCTGACCACGCAGCTCTCATGCTCTTGAACTTCTCCTGGCAGCTGCAGGGAACATACAGCCCCACCCCTGGCCCGGCCAGAGTACAGCACATGCCTTCAGACGCACTTGCTCCCCAACACTTCTCCCGGTGTCCGCTCCAGGCTGGGCAGAACCATCCCTCTTCTCTGCTCCTGCGTTCCTGGGTCTGTATCACTTTCAAGGCATGATCCCACTGCACTGCAGCTATCCGTTTTTATTTTCTAAATGGGTGAGACAGCACCAAGTTTGGAAAATGGACTGAAAGGTATGAAGTGAAAAGTTCCCTTCCCAACCTGTGTCCCATCTTCCCCGCCATGCGCCATCACCATCTCCCCCAAGCTAGCTGCTGCTGTTGGTGCCCTTGTATCTCTTCCAGGAGCTTAAGAAATCCGTGTGACTTCTTAACCCTCCATCCCCCAGCTCGGCGCAGAGGACTGCAGGTCCTAAGGGACAACCACGCCACACCACAGGCCGAACTTAGCACATGGAAGGCAGCCTCCCGCTAACCTCCAACACCTGCTCTGTGCTGCTACCAGATGAGAAAGAAACTTCATATGTGCGGAGCCCCCAACATCTGGGGTCTGTTACAGGCACCTGTTACCCTCTAGTACAACAGAAAGGCAGGCACAGAAAGGAACCCTTATTTTCTACCACATTCTTCACACCGCCTGCATCAGTCTGTGCTTCCAGAACACGACACCTTGGAGACCTTGCTATCCGAAGCCTGAAGAGCCCCTGGGTCCCTCCTTGCGGCTGCCCAGTGCTCCATCCAACAGAACGCCACGGTTTGTATAACTCGCTCCCTCATGATGAACACTTGGGGTGTTGCAAACCCTTCGCTCTTACAAAACTGCTGCCCTAAGTAAACGTCTCCGTGCGTCACTTCGCGGGTGTTCAGGCGTAGTGGTAGGACACGTTCCTCAGCATGGAAACTCCTAAGCCAGAGGGCTACACTGTAGACCCGGCCACATGGGCCCCCGGGAGTGGCACCTGCCTGTCCTCCCTCAGCAAGACACCTGGCCTGCCTGACACCCCCAGCCACACCAAAACCAGCCACTACTCTGCTGGCTCTTGTGCCAACTTGAAAGATAAAAGAATAACATTTCCGGATAACCTTCATTTGCATTTCTCCTACTTTTTAATAAAGCTGGAAGTCTTTCTGTATGGTGAGAGGCTTTCTCTTTTGTAGAGACCTGTCTTTCCACAACCTTTGTCCACTTTCACCCTGGGTTAGGGGTCTTTTGCTTATAGTGTGCAGGGCCCTCCTGAATGGGGGTTCACCAGTCCATGGTGGCTATCCGAGGAATCCTTCTGGCTCTCCACCTCTCGGGTCCCTGGCCCTGGCTGGGTGATCTATGTGCCCATTTCTGGCTCATCGTCACCTTCCTGGAGCTCGCCTGTTACCTGGGACCAGCCTTTGGGACAGGCCCCCGGCACCACAGCAGGAAGGAGCTACACGGCTTCCTGCGTCTGGAAGTAGCTGCTGTCCCCACACCTGAGGGCCCCACGAGGGCAATGGCCTGCACTCATGGACCTGTCTCTCTAATTCACAGCACAATGGCCAGGCCTTAATCAGCTCGATAAACATTTCATAATTTGACGACTAAGGGGAAGGGGATATGGTTTGTGGTACAGTTACGCAGTTTCAGGAAGAAGTGAAGAACAGGCCAGGCGTGGAGAGATCACCGGGACAGAGAGAGGTGGGGAAAGCACGCCCAGGGGCTCAGAGGTCGGAATTCCAGCTGCCATAAGGAAACTGAGACTTCGGATCTGGGCAGAACAAGTTCCTTCGGGAACGGGATGGAAGGGGTGCTGGACTGCCCCATGGAGGCTTAGGTGTGCAGAGAGATGGACTTCTGCCCGCGGGCTCGGTGGCCGCCAAAAAGAACACCGGAACCAAGTCTTTATCACTGGCACAACACTTGATGTTTGCTGAAAGCTTCAAGATGCCAAAAAGCCTGCGGGGGCATAGTTTTTTATAGAAGTAGGCAGTTGTTCCCTAAAAAATTCAAACTCAGCTCTCAAATCCAGGTCTGAGGATTTTTTTTAAAAAGAGATTTTATTTATTTGACAGAATGAGAGAGAGGGAGAGAGGGTCAGAGGGAGAAGCAGACTCGCCACTGAGTAGGGAGCCCGATACAGGATTTGATCCTGGGCCTCCAGGATCAGGACCTGAGCCAAAGGCAGCCGCCCAACCTACTGAGCCACTCAGGGACCCCAGGTCTGAGGATTTTTGAGCCTCTTCTTCCTCAACACAACAGGCACTGGGCAAGTGTTCTGATCCCTCCCCTGTCTCACGGCCCTCTGCATGAGGACACTCACCTGCCACCATGCCAGCCCAGACAGCCCTTCGTGTCCTCGTCCCATCCCCAAAGCCGACCTAAGATAGGTACTCGATGGGGACCCCTATGTCCTAATAGTGCCCGCTTACCTCCACCCCCCTGAATATCTGTGTAAGCATGCAAAGGTGTTATCAAAAGTCTTCAAGGCTCAGAAGAACAGATGCATGACCGCAGACCGCCAGATGGTCAGGCTGCCACCAACCCGCCAGGGCAAGAAGGCCAACAGCCCGCTGGGGTAGAACCCTGAGCAACTCGTGGTTGGAGCTGCTTTTCATACTTAATGTGCAATTTAGGGAATGTGAAATGAGCACTTAGTAGAGCAAGGAGATGGTATCTGTGATTACTGTGTCCCAATTCATTTTACCTTCTAACCAGCTGACTAGTTTGTCAACTAAATGACACAGGTGCTTTATAGAGTTACACACTATGTCTAATTTTTGACAGGTGGTGACATCAGGGCCTTAAACCATCTCCCGGAAGCGGGGCTGTCACTGTGGGAAGCAATGCTGGCTTCATCAGTGAATGCTCCTCCCACCATGTGCGCAAGGAGGGGGACAGAGGGGACAGCTGCACAGCTGCTGCTCTGTGACCCACTGACTCACAACAGCTGTCCGACCGAGCCCTCCCTCCACTTCTGAGGGCCAAGGCAAACACCCGGCCCCATGGTGCACAGACACCCACAGGGGCCACAGTAGAGGGGACCGAGGGGCCTCTGGGCATATGATCAGTGGGCCATCACTTGCCCCCAGGCCCCCAGGCCCCCAGGTACTGTCACCGCACTGAGAAGCAACCACATCATGTACAAATAGACTCTTTACCCAAAATGCTGCAAGTTAGAGTTTTAGAGCAATGGCAGTTGAGAGAATTTTGCGCTAAGGCAGAAAGCCAACCAAACAGAAAGGCAGTTCCTCAGCTGTGTGAAATACTGAACTAGATGCCTGAGAGTCACAAAGAAGGAATGGCATATCAGGGATGATCTCTGGTCTCAAGAAATTTAAACTCCAGTGAGGGAACCAGCACGAAAGAGGGACCCAGTAGGACTACATTTTCCACAGCAAGTGCCAAAGGCATGTCACATGTGGGGAGTACAGCAAGAACATCAGAAAATGGATGGTTTATAGTCAGAAATCAGGGGGGTTGAGCTGATCCTCCTATGGGTGGACCTGTGAGCACAGCACCGACCAGACGAAGGTGCTCCACAAAGGGGGACAGAACGCAAAGGGAGGTGTAAGGGGATAGCACATAACGCTGGTCACTGAAGGTGGCACCACGGGAAAAAGACGAGGGGGAGAGGCTGAGGCCCACTGTGGCAACATGAATGACAGCAGCAAGCACAACTTCATCCGTCGTGGGGGCTGAGGGCAGGCACAGAACATGACAGGACCCGATGACCGCTGTCTCCAGAGCACCTTCTGATAGAAAAGGGAAGGAACGTGAAAATAGGAGAGTCAGGCTTGAAATCTGCGGGTCTGGGTGTCATCCTAGCTCCCAGCTCAGGTGGTAGCAGTAGCAATGGGAAAGGAGAGGGCGGCATGGAACATGGACAGATGGGGCCACACAGATGACACAAGTGGGGACCCTGGGCATCCAGAACACCTGCGGTGTTGTTCCCATCAACAGAAAGCGGCGAGTGATGGAGACAGTGAAGGTGTTCGGGGACCTGTTCGCATGAGAAGTGAATCCCACCGCCTCATCCTGACAATGAGGAACAACATCAGGAAAAAACCAACCCCTTCATGCATGGAAGCTCTGACACAGGGTCACCTCACAAGACGCACCTTACATCCTTGGGAGACCAGTCCACACACCACGGTGACCAAGGGCTGGCACTGCGGAGGGGCCGATGCCAGCTCTGTTAGGTCAATTCCAGCTCAGCCCCTGCTGGTCTGCAAGACGCCTGCTGAGTCACTTCACTGCCAAGCCAGGAAGTTATTTTGAAGACGGACATCTGGACGGAGAGCACTGAGCACCTAGGAGCTTGCTAACGGCTGTCCTCGTCTCCCGACAGTACTAATAACAGCTCTTCCCAGGGCTCCTACTTCTCTCGTTTGCCTGAGCCGCTCTGGGCCTGCCAGAGACTGACCACCACTTTCCAGCACTCTGTGAAACCACGACAATGGTAGTACACGCCTAGGGTGTTCCCGGTTGTTCAGGTCCAGAGAGTTAACCCATCCTCCCACCTAGAGCCAAATATTTCATTTAAAAAATAAAATTACACTGCAGGGCCTAAGACAGTAACAGAAAACGGGACAAAATGAAAGAAGCCACTATTTTCAGACATAAAAGGGGCTACGGTCTGGAGGAAAAGGGAGGTAAAGAGGAGGGCTCCAGGACAGGCCAGCTCTTGGCAGGGAGGGATACCTTCTGAACAGTGATACTGAGAGGGGGCCCCAAGCACCGGGATTTCAGGGAATCCAAGGTGCCTGGAAACACCAACAACATAAAAATTAAACGAAGGAGTGGCAAAATAACATGCTAGAACACACTCAATCCAAAAGAAGAAAAAAGGCAACAGAAGAACAAAGAGGAAGATGTGAGACTTAAATCTAACCATACTGATAATTATTTTCCCGTAAATGTAAATATTTAGACAGATATTCTAATTAAAAGGCAAAGATGAGAGACCAGATAGACCATGCGAACACGAACACCAAAAGGGGGTGTGGTTATATCAATATCAGGGAATGCAGACATCAGAACAATGTAGCAGCAGGATGAAGGAGGACATCTCCTAAAGATAAAGAGGGAATATTCATTCAATGATATTAACCATTGTTATACACATACCTCTCCCCAGGGTTGGGGGGGGGTAGTAGTTCCTCTCCAGCCACTTAACAAAGCAGGAGGACAGCATCTGTAAAAATGTCCACAAGCGGCTTGATTCCTAATGGCTCCAAACTGGAACCCTCGCCCCCAATGTCCACGAGCACTGAGGTTCTGAAGTCCAGAGGATGACATGCTATTCAGCAACAAAAGAAACCAAGTCCTGGACAAGCCACAGTATGGATGGCTCTCAAGGAAGGACACTGGTGGGACCGATAAGCCAGACACCAGAGAATGCGCTTGGTTGGAGTCTGTTTAAATGTTCTTCTGGTAAAGGCCAGAGCAGATCCGGGGCTGCCTGGGGCTGGGGGGAGCTGAATACAATGGAACAAGGATGCACTCTTTAAAGTGATGGAATGGTCCGTTTGCAAGGGCTTTGGAAGGAGCCACATGGGTGTACACTTCTGTCCAAAGTCAAACTCAATCCTTAAGATGCATGTTTCATTGTATGCATATACTTCTACAATTTTTTTTTTTTAAAAGAACAAGAGCATACGGCATGGTTAGCTGTAAACAAAGAAACAAAAATCAGTAACAACATGGCATCTCCTGAGGAAATCAGGTATATTCTGAAAATCATAAATGAGAAGAAATGGGGAGAAGGGGGGGCCCAAATCCATGTTCCCAGTAAAGCCATTCTGTTTCAAGTTCTTTTCGACCACCAATTCTGAACCCATTTGCTGGCGTGAGCGTGGGAGCCACAGAATAAAATGAGTTCCAATCGTCTTAAATAGTCACAAACGATTTGGCAAGCAAATGGATTCTGAGAGCAACTCTGAAGGCCAACATCTGTAAATCATACTTTCTTCCACATTCTGAGCAATGAAAATTTCAATTAAAAAAAATTTTTTTTCCGTGGAGAATAAGTACATCTTACAAGGTAAGAATGTTTGCTTCCTGGGGCGTCTGGGCGACTTAGTCAGTTAAGCCTCGGACTCTTGGTTTCCACTCAGGTCATAACCTCAGGGTCATGAGATCGAGCCCCGTGTCAGGCTCCACATTGAGTGTGGAGCCTGCTTAAGATTCTCTCTCTCCCTCCATGCCCCCCCCTTTTTTAAAAGATTTTATTCATCCATTTGACAGACAGAGATCACAAGTAGGCAGAGAGGCAGGCAGAGAGAGAGAGAGAGATTGGAGGAAGAAGGCTCCCTGCTGAGCAGAGAGCCCGATGCGGGGTTCAATCCCAGGACCCTGGGATCATGCCCTGAGCCGAAAGCAGAGGCTTTAACCCACTGAGCCATCCAGGCGCCCCTCCGTGCCCCTTTCTTAAAAAGGAATTTTTTTGTTGTTGTTTCTTTAAAAAGGGGCCCTAGAGTCTTAGTGTTCCACTGTTAAAAACAGTCTCTCTGAGAGAGCGGCACAAGTCAGCCTGCCCCACCGTGGCTGGGATTTCTTTCTCTCTTAAGCCAAACCTGAAGAATGTTCTCCCGCTCCTCAGGGAGCAGAAAGTGATCAGCGTGGTGACAAAGCTCTAAGCTCACCTGCAACC
Source organism: Enhydra lutris kenyoni (assembly GCF_002288905.1). NCBI lineage: Eukaryota > Metazoa > Chordata > Mammalia > Carnivora > Mustelidae > Enhydra > Enhydra lutris. Next base: position 6,893,114 of record NW_019154157.1, read on the forward strand.
AGACAGCATCAGGAAAAATGCAGAGGACATGTGACAGCAGCCCCCAGCAGGTAGCCCAGTGCAGATCAAGCTCCCTCCATACCAAGGTGCAGGAACAGACCCATTGCCCTCTGACCTCAGCCTCCTATCTGAGCCTTTCCTTCACCTTCTGGCCCTACCTGAACCGGAGGACACTGTGTCCCCCGCAATCCCTGGTCCCTCCCATACCTGCTTTTGTGCCACAACGGGCCGCATTACAAACCCCATCTTCCAGACTCTAACTCAGTGACTTCTTACCACCTCCACCTACCCGACTCTTCCAAATGCCAGAATCACCTCCTGCTTCCACCCTTGCCTCCCCAGCCCGTTCCCATGGCAGCTCGTCTGCTCTGTGAATGCCTCAGTAAGCCTGTGCCAGCCCAGTGCTCAGAGTCTCCCACGACCCAGCTCAATCCGAGTAGAAGCCGACGCCTCACAATGGCCCACAAAGCCTGTCCAACCTCCCTCACCTGGCCTGCAGCCCCCAGGCACCCAGGCCACCCTGATCTGAAACCGCCGCTAGCAAGCCTTGATGAGAATGTGCGGCTCACAGCAAAATTTACTGCATCGGTGACAGAGTTTTAGTGGTAGATTTCAAACAAACCCTAATAACCACCTCAGAGCGTATCACTACCCTTCCTAGTTGTGACTTTGACCTGAAGTAGAAATACTGACAAAAATCAAGAATAAGATAGAAAATCCTCAGAAAAAGCATTTCCAAACAGCTAAAACCAAGGGATATCCTGACAGCAAACTACCATCTGAAATTTCATAACATGGTTGGGTTGTTTTGCCTTTTTTTAAAAATCCTAATAGGGTCCCGTCATCGCCCTTACTGTCCGTTCAAAAAGCTGACAGACAGCTTGGCCAGTAAAGGGGATGTTTCCTAGACCCTTGGCATTCTCTAGCAATCGAGATTAAGAACCCACATTTGCTAATATTGCTAAAGCATGTGCATTTTCCCCTTAAAATATGTGGATCCTGCCAGGGAGAAAGCTACACTGTTGAGTCAGCTGCAGATGCTGGCTGGTTGGCTACGCTTCCCTCCCTGCTAAGAGAGTAGCCGCCCCACATTCACCTTGGGATTCACACTTGGGCCTCAGAAACATCACCAGGAGCCACCTCGAGGAACTGCAGGGACTCTCCGGTAGGAGTAAACACACTTTGGGTGCTGACATGCCACAAGTCTGTGGGAGTCCCATGCATCCTTTTGCAGAGAGAGCTGGCTGGGGTGGGAAGCCCTCTGTGGCCTGACGTGGTCTTCATCTTTCCCATGTGCCTTGTTGTTTGAAGAGATATTTCCAGCAAAGCGCTGGATCAAAACATATTCAACTGTGAATGTCTCATTTTGCAAAGCACATAACTACATCTGCTACAGAAAGATCTTTGTGCACGGTCCCCAAATTCTGGATTTTAGTATCATTACATATTAAATAGGAACTGTACAGTTGATATGTTTTTTTTAAAAAGGGGGGGGGACTCTATCTGCATGCTAATTTCCACTCTAACTTTTCCTGGTGCAAGGCGGTTGTGAAGGACAGAACTCCTAATCAAGGCTTTCCCTCCGTGCCTTTGGCCATGTTCTCTTACCCAGCAATGAAATGCTCGGGGCAGTGCTTGGCACATGGGCAGCCATCACCATCCCAAACTAAACGGAATTCCTACTAAGCCAACTCAGAAAAAATCAGGGAGGGGCGCCTGGGTGGCTCAGTGGGTTAAAGCCTCTGCCTTCAGCTCAGGTCATGATCCCAGGGTCCTGGGATCCAGCCCCGCATAGGGCTCTCTGCTCAGCAGGGAGCCTGCTTCCGCCTCTCTATATGTCTGCCTCTCTGCCTACTTATGATTTCTGTCTGTCTAATAAACAAACAAAATCTTTTAAAAAAAAAAAGAAAGAAAGAAAGAAAAAATCAGGGAGAACTAAACAGCAACCATTTAAAAGATCATGGCTTGCCAACCTGCAGATCAAGGGTCTAGTGGCCCTACCTGAGCATTCCCAGTGTCTAGTGATTAGCAGACGGGAAAGGATTGGGTCATTCCGATAAAATGGAGCTGTTCTGAATTTTTCTTGGAAGTAACCATTCTAACTGATCTTAAAACTTGGATGATGGCTTTAAAAAGGAAAGTCAGTCCTAGTAAGTATTTTCCCGCTCTCTCCTATGTCCCACATTCTCAGAGTGGTAAAAGGCCACAGGGCAGGGCAGGTGGCATCCCCCAGCTAGGGCTGGGTCCTGCTGGAGGAGCCGACCCCAGATCCCGGCTGCTGGAGGCCAACACGGGTGAGAAAGCCAGCTGAGAAGACTGCCCGCCAGCAGGTTTTTAAGGAACAGCCTTTCCCCCTTCTCCAGTGTCTGTCTTCTCTGGGCAGCATTCTTATTAGAAACCCAAGTTGGTAATGTTCATAGTTGGTGCCCCTAACCTTCCAGGGTTTCCTCCCTCCGCAGCCGGGTGCCTGTTGCTGCCTTGGCCTTTTCAGTTGAAAATCCAATTAGCTGTGCTTAGTCAAGTGTTTATCTCTGCTTTCTGAAAGTTTAAATGGATCTTTAACTCTTTCCCTTGCTAAAAGTCTCCACAAAGGCAAGGATAATTGATGCAGAACTGAATGGGGCCCTGGGTTTTTCTTCTCCATGGGGGCTGGCTGGAGAAAGTTTTGTACAGATAAGCTAGGGCGGGAGGCTGACTCTGCCACTGTCAATCCGGCTCGCACTTCCAAACAAAGTGGGGAGCAAAGAGGGAACACACAAGGATTGAAGATGCTTCCCAGGTTCAGAGTCCCCTTGTCACAACTGAATGCAAGAGTGCTCAATTTGCTAAAATTTGACCCTGGCCTCTGAAGAGAGAGTTGCATAGTTACACTTTTTTTATTTTTTTGGCAGATTTTAACCATTTTTATGTTTTGAAGCACAGAACACTTCAAACAATACTTTTATAAATTTAAAAAAATGGCAAATTTGTTCTTTGAAATTAACAAAAGAGTAATCCTAAAATGTTTTATCTGTGTTGCTTGGGTGTGTGTGTGTGTGTGTGTGTGTGTGTGTGTGTGTTTACTATTTCTGTGGTCTTACATAATTATTGATTCTTTTTAAATAGGTACCTATATCTGTGTTCACTTTTGTTTCTATAGAAACTGCTCAAAAACCTTTTTCAAAAGGTGATAGTTTCTATTTTTCTAATGTATTCTTTTTATAATGAAACATACTTTTGTTCCCAAAGCCCATATCAAGTATATTTCTTATGACTTAACCCCAGATGCCAAATAGAATTTATGCATTCTTTCTACATAAATGTTCTCAGAAATCATGCTAAATATATTCAGGACCAACCTAGGAAATATTTAAGAAATCAAAGTGAAAAGTAAACATTGAAAAGGAAAGGCACCAGAATGCAAAGAAATAAAACTGTTTTTATTCTGAGACAAGATTCTCTATGGGGATAATCCTAAGGAAGTCACAGGCACACACACATCTCCCAGAATTAATAACCTAGTTCAGCAAAATGGCAGGATCCAAGACCACTAGACAAAAACCCATTCTGTTTCCACATACTAGTGATGAACAGCCAAAAATGAAATTAAGGAAAAAATTCCATTCAAAATAGCATCAGAAAGAGTAAAATACTTGGGAATACACTTAATGTGATGTAGAAGGCTGAAAGCCACAAAGCAGTGTTGAGAGAAATTAAAGACGACCTAAATAAACATGGAGACATTTCATTTTCATGGATCAGCATTAAGTCTAATGTTGTTAACGTGGCAATTCTCTCCACATTGATCTGTAGCTACAACACAATCCCGGCAGGATTTTTTTTTCTTTCAGGAATTGAAAATCTGATGCTAAAATTCATATGGAAAGGCAAAGGATCCAGAACAGCCAAAAGTAATTATGAAAAGAAAAGAAAAAAAAAAAAAAAAAGGACGAAAGTAGGTGGATTTTTTTTTTCACTATAAGGAACTCTCAAGTTGCATTTCTATTTTTTTTTTTTTTAATTTCTTTTCAGCAGTATTCATTGTTTTTGCACCACACCCAGTGCTCCATGCAATACGTGCCCTCCTTAATACCCACCACCTGGCTCCCCCAACCTCCCACTCCCCGCCTCTTCAAAACCCTCAGCTTGTTTTTCAGAGTCCATAGTCTCTCATGGTTCACCTCCTCTTCCAATTTCTCTCAACTCCCTTCTCCTCTCCATCTCCCCATGTCCTCCATGTTATTTGTTATGCTCCACAAATAAGTGAAACCATATGATAATTGACTCTCCCTGCTTGACTTATTTCACTCAGCATAATCTCTTCCAGTCCCATCCATGTTGCTACAAAAGTTGGGTATTCATCCTTTCCGAAGGAGGCATAATATTCCTTAGTGTATATGGACCACATCTTCCTTATCCATTCATCCATTGAAGGGCATCTTGGTTCTTTCCACAGTTTGGCGACCATGGCCACTGCTGCTACAAACACTGGGGTACAGATGGCCCTTCTTTTCCCACGGAATGGGAGAAGATATTTGCAAATGACAGTACAGACAAAAGTTTGATATCCAGGATCTATAAAGAACTCCTCAAACTCAACACACACAAAACAGACAATCATGTCAAAAAATGGGCAGAAGATATGAACAGACACTTCTCCAATGAAGACATACAAATGGCTATCAGACACATGAAAAAATGTTCATCATCACTAGCCATCAGGGAGATTCAAATTAAAACCACATTGAGATACCACCTTACACCAGTTAGAATGGCCAAAATTAGCAAGACAGTGGGTGGATTTTTATTTCCTGATTTCAAAACTTACCATAAAGCCATAGTAATCAAGACAGTGTGGTACTAACCTACGGCAGAAATCAATGGAACAAAATTGAGAGTTCAGAAATAAATCCTGCAATTTATTGTCAATTAATTTTCAACAAAGACGCCAAAACAATTCAATGTAGAAAAGAGCTTTTTTTTTTTTTTTTTTTTTTTAGAAAGAGAGAGCACATGAGAGGGACAGGGCAGGGGAGTGTCCAGAGGGAGAGAGAGAATATCAAGCAGACTCCGTGCCCAGCGTGGAGCCCTGCTCAGGGCTTGATCTCATGACCCTGCGATTGTGACCTGAGCTGAAGTCAAGAGTCAGACGCTAACCACTGAGCCACCTGGCACCCCAAGAAATGTTTTTTCAACACATGTATTCAGACAATTGGATATCCACATGCAAAAAAAAAAAAAAAAAAAAAAAAAAAAGGATGAATTTAAACCCTTACCTCACATCACATGCAAAAACTAACTCAAAAATCAACCAAAGTCCTAAAGGTAAGAGCTAAAACGATAAAACTTCCAGAAGAAAGGAAGAAAATCTTCACAGCACTCAACTGGACAGAAAAGTTCTTAGGTATGACACAAAAGTACAATTTTTAAAAATGTATTGGTTGAGTTTCATCAAAATTAAAACCTTCAGCACTTCAGAAGTTACCATTAAGAAAATGAAAGGGAAAAGCCAGTCACTGGGAGACAATATCTGTAAATCACACATATGATAAACAATATAAAGACAATTTCTTAAATGGACAAAAGATTTAAATAGGCATTTCACCAAAGAAGATATAAGGAGGCTAATCAGCGTAAACATGTTCGGTGTCACTAACAGTTAGAGAAACACACATCGAGACCACCATGAAGTAACCACGAGACCCACGAGATTGGCAATGACCAGAAAGACAAGAGCAAGGGTTGATGAGACGACAGTAAGCCCGGAACTCTCATAAACTGACAGTGAGAATGAAAAGTACTACAGCCTCTTTGGAAAACTAGCGCGATTTCTTAAGAAGTAAAACAGGAGCATACCAAACGTCCCAGCAATTTCAAAACTCCTTGCCGTATACCTAAGAGAGATGGAGACCTATGGCCACACTTGCACATGAACACCTCCGGTAGCACTGGTTTATAACAGATGGTAGGAATAATCCAAACGGATAAGAGAATTTGTGGTCTATCCATACGATGGAATATTAATTCAGCCTCCAAAGGGGATAAAGGACTGGCAGGCACAACACGGTTGAACCTCCAAAATCTGACACTGAATGAAATGAAAGAAGTCGGATGCAGAAGACTATGGGCTAGACACCGCAAATTTCCACTCGCATGAATGGTAGTCCGTGTTACCAACTGAGATGTTCCCTGGCAGGAGGTGACGTAATGTTACAATAGCCCTGTGTTCTTGGAACACGAGGGTAACATTTGCATACTTAGTGAATTAAGTGCCTACTTTGGAGTCTCCTTATAATCAGAAACACCGCCCTCTAATTAGAGTGGGTAGGCAAACAGAGGAGCTAAGTAGATTGTCGACGGATGGAATTTATCAAAGACCATGCACCTCACTTGCATATTATGAGATTACTTCAGTGTATCTTACAGAAAGAAAACGGTAACAAAATCTTTATCAGAATTGATAACTTCATTTGACTGCCTTTCAGTAATAACTAGTATCCCTTTAAAACCATTCTTTGGAAAAGCTGAACCAAGAACACTGTGTTAATACCTAAATGCAGAGGTTTTACTGACAGCAAATTAGGGACCAGGGTAATTGATGTCCATTGCGACATACAATTTCTGGATAAGGAGGAGAAGGAAGATAAAGCAGCCTGTCACTTATTTTTTACTCTGAAAACTGGCAATTAAAAACAAAGAATTAAGCATTTATCCTGCTGTATCAGTTTTTTCTCGCTGTGTAATGAATCACCACAAACTCAGTGACTTAAAAACACCACCCATTTCTGAGCTCACAGTTCTGAAGCTCAGAATTCCTGGTGGGCCCCATTGGCTTTCCTGCTCAGGGGCTCACAAGGCTGAAGTGTTGGCAGGCCAGGACTTACCTAGGGGCCTGGGGGGATCTGCCTTCAACCTCATGCAGACTGTGGGCAGAATTCAATTCCTGCGGTTGTAGGACTGCGGTCCTGGTTTCCTTGCTCAGCACCCAGAGGGCACCCACAACCTTATCCCTCAGCGCCCACCCTGCCTCCCCCACACCTGCAAAGTTGGGAACGCCATGTCTAATGGCTCCCAGCCTGAGGAAATGCTCTGCATTTTAAAGGGCTGGTGTGAGTGATGAAGCCCACCCCGAACACAGCCTTGATTTCCTCTACAAAATCTCCTTCACTGGGTTGCTCGTGGGAGTCATGCTGGGAGGCCAAATTCACAGGAGCTGCCTTCAGATTCAGCCAAGCACATCTACCTTTCCAACATAAACCATACTTATTTTTTTAAAGATTTCATTTATTTTAAAAAGAGAGAGAGAGAGAGCATGCATTTGAAGGGCAGGAGCAGAGGGGGAGGGACAAGCAGACTCCATGCTGAGCACAGAGCCTGATGCAGGGCTTGATCCCACAACCCTGAGATCATGACCTGAGCCGAAATCAAGAGTTGGACGCTTAACGGACTGAGCCACCCAGACATCCTCCTACATGAGCTATATTTAAAGGCAACCAAATAGCCTCAGTTGATGAGCAGAAGTAATAAAGATGGAGGGAATGGCATAATTAGAAAACCCCCATTTGGCAACTCCCTAAAAAATAAGCGATTTAGGCAGCTAGCATCCAGGAAAATAAAACCAACGGCAGATGACAGCTTGATGGGGAACTGCAGAGCTGACCATACCTGAACCCACTCTAGAGCCAGGACTACCAAGCAACACCTACGTGTCACGTGCCTCCGCCTCAAAGTACACAGCACCACCTGTGAAGCACTCTTGCCGAAACAGTTGAACCAATCTAATAAGCTGTTAGAGCTAGCTTTCAGCTTACAGGAAATACAGAAAATAGAAGTGCAATTTAAATGATCTCAGGAAGAAGCAAACAGAAAAATCCAGAACGTGGAACATTCTGCAATACAACTGACCCAGTTTCTTCAAGAAGTCAATTACCTGCGTGGGGAGAGGGGAGGTGAAGGGCAGGGTCACCTGTTCTTGGTTAAAAGACACATTACTGCCAACTACAATATAAGAACAATATTTGGATCCTGATTCAAACCAACCAAAAGTAAATGGACATTTTTAAGTTAATCAGAAAAAAACTGACTATAAACTCAGAATTACAATAAGCATCATCATTAGATATTAAACTAAGAATCATCATCTTCATTGGTTGGGGTAGAGATGAAGGTTGTATAAGAAAACACCTGTCATTTTTAGAGATGCCTATAGGGCTAAAACCCTATAAGGGGCTCGCTAATTGCTTTAAAATATTTTGGCGCACACAGAGAGGGGATGGACGAGGCTGGGAGAGCAGAATGTTGCAAAAGAATGAACGTGGGTGATGCATACATATGGGGAACAATTAGTGCACTTTGGGGCATGACTCAATATTTTTATAATATATACAATTCCATTTCAGAGCCTTCATTCATGGAGCATCTGTTAAAAACCAACCACCGTCTTAAGGGTGTCACAGACATTTCTCACAACTGCCTTATTTAGTAGGTACTATTCTGACCCCCACTTTTATAGGTAAGGAAACTAACGACATCCCACCTGGTTTGGGGTGGAGCCAACAGGTCAGCCAGTCAGCCTTCATCTCAACAAAGCATCAGAGGCCAGTGAAGGAGAGATTTCTACCTTTTCTGTTTCACAAAGCATTTTCGCACATGCTTGCAGGCAATCCCCCAAAACCATGTGCTCACCATCAGCACCAGGGAGGGTGGAAGGTGCTGGAAGGCAGAAAAGGAGCTGATAGCCAGGGGATACAGGGGGAAAGGGAAACAACAGAACCACAGAAAAGCAAGAAGACGGTGACACATGGAGACAGTCATGGAAAGGGGCTGATGGAACAGACAGGAAAGACAAAGGCAAAGGAGGTGCGGGGTGCTGAAATGGGAAGATGGAGGACCTACAGAGCTGGCCCCCTTCCCTTCTGCCCCCACCCCAACACCAGCCAAAAGGAGAAAGCCGGAGAACAGGAGGAGAGGCCAGACAGACACTGATCGGGCGGCCATGCCGGACGTAGCTGCACATCTGTGTTTGGCCAGTTGACCACGTACTCTTCTCTCCCCGTCCCGTCCCCCAGGCAGCTACTGTTCCTTCCTGTGACCTTCCAAGTTCAGACTCAGCTTCCCCCGACTGGCTCCATGCTCACAAAGGGGAAGGAAGGGAAGAGGAAGAAATTATTTATTCATCTAAGCACCTTTTAAAATTCTTTAAAACTGTTTAATGGTGATAGAATTCACAGGCCACCAGTGTCCCATGAAGCCGCCCTTGGGACAGAGCCTATGTAACTGGGCCTAGGGTGCAAGGCCGCCCTCATGCCAGTAAGGCACTCGGGTCAAGGTCTCCTGGGGCCAGCTACCTGTAAGGTTTGGATCAAAACAATGGGAAAGACATGCCTGGGGGCCTGCATGTGTGTTGGGGGGACGGCAGACAGGAAAGGTGTGAGGATCAGAAAACATAACGGAAGAAAGAATCCTCAGGACATCTTACAGACTGGCCTGAGAGCTCAGGGGATAGCAGGTTTGCCACAGTCCTCCAGTATGCCTTAGTAATGGGGAACCACCTGCTCCAATTACTGGTCAAGACCCGCCTTCCTCCCATGCCAGCATTATTTATAATAGCCAAAAAGTGGAAATAATCCAGACGTCTGTTGACAGACACAAGGATACATAAGACATGGCACAGCCATATAGTGGAAGACCGCCGAGCACAGATAGGAATGAGCTCTTGGCACACGCTGTAACATGGATGACCTTGAAAATGATTTGTGAGGAGCCGCACGCAATGGCCACTTATCATCTGGTTCCATCTAGAAGGAATGCCCACCACGGGCAAATCTATAGAGGCAGAAATTAGACGGTGGTATCTAGGGGTGGAGGAGGTAGAGTGCTAATGGGTATGGAGCCTCTTTTTGGGGGGTGCTGAAAATGTCCTAAGATGAGGCTGTGGTGTGGGTTTGCACAAGGCTGTGAACACACTAAAAAGTACCGAACCGTATTCGTGACAGGAGGGTGTTTTATGCTGTGTAAAACAGATCTCAGTAAAACTGCAGATCGCTATTTTAAATTCAACTAAAGAATAAGTCGTTCCTTTTTTCCTTTCCCTCCCAAAGATAAGGCATTTCTCTCTTATTATGGGGAGAGTTTTATTTTCTGTTCTTTAGCACAAAAGCAGAAGCAAAGGGGAGCCTTTATACAGATGGCAGTTAACCAAACACCATGAACACAGTGAGAAGCAGCAATAAAACATGAGATGAAGACTAGAGGAGTCAAGATGGCGGAGAAGTAGCAGGCTGAGACTACTTCAGGTAGCGGGAGATCAGCTAGATAGCTTATCTAAAGATTGCAAACACCTACAAATCCAACGGGAGATCGAAGAGAAGAACAGCAACTCTAGAA